>NC_092116.1:26795506-26828006 GCF_045679555.1 Salvelinus alpinus
AATGTTGCACAATCCAGTTGTGGAAAGATCTTAGAGACTTACCCAGAAAGACTCACAGCTGTAATGACTCTTAGAGACTTACCCAGAAAGACTCACAGCTGTAATGACTCTTAAAGACTTACCCAGAAAGACTCACAGCTGTAATGACTCTTAGAGACTTACACAGAGAGACTCACAGCTGTAATGACTCTTAGAGACTTACACAGAGAGACTCACAGTTGTAATGACTCTTAGAGACTTACACAGAGAGACTCACAGCTGTAATGCCTCTTAGAGACTTACACAGAAAGACTCACAGCTGTAATTGCTGTCAAATGTGCTTTCTAAGAAAATATTTTCACTTTGTCATTATGGAATATTGTGTCTAGATGTGTGAGAAAAAAATACATTTTGAATTCAGCCTGTAACACAACAAAATGTGGAATAAGTTCCCGAAGGCACTGTAAGTGTGAGAGCGACAATATGGGAATGTTAAGGCCAGATGGTGCTGGGGAAACTCCACTTCACTGGAGGTGAAAGGAGAGCAGACGGACTGAGCAGCCCAGAGAAGAGGCTCTAAAGCAGGGCAACAGCTGTCCTCTGAGGCCCCTTTGGTACACCAAAACAAGAAGAGCCACACACTAGAGCCACGATCAAGGGCATTAGTGTCACTCTGTCTAACCTGTCTGGGCTGAGAGACAGCAACACAATTAGACCCAACCTAATCATGAGAAAACTAAAAGATAATTACTTGACACATTGGAAAGAATTAACAAAAAAACTGAGCAAACTAGAATGCTATTTGGCTCTAAACTGACCCAAACTTAAGGAAAACTTATGACTATGTACAGATTTATAAGAAATCTTGCTCTGCCCTCCGACGAACCATCAAACAGGCAAAGCGTCAATGCATGAATAAGATCGAATCGTACTACACCGGCTCCGACGCTCGTCGGATGTGGCAGGGCTTGCAAACCATTACAGACTACAAAGGGAAGCACAGCCGAGACCTGCCCAGTGACACGAGCCTACTAGACAAGCTAAACTACTTCTATGCTCGCTTTAAGGCAAATAACACTGAAACATGCATGAGAGCACCAGCTGTTGCGGACAACTGTGTGATTACGCTCTCTGCAGCCGATGTGAGTATGACCTTTAAACAGGTCAGCATTCACAAGGCCGCAGGGCCAGACGGACTACCAGGACGTGTACTGCGAGCATGCGCTGACAAACTGGCAAGTGTCTTCACTGACATTTTGAACCTCTCCTTGTCCAAGTCTGTAATACCAGCATGTTTTAATCAGACCACCATAGTCCCTGTGCCCAAGAACACTAAGGTGACCTGCCTAAATGACTACCAACCCGTAGCACTCACGTCTGTAGCCATGAAGTGCTTTGAAAGGCTGGTTATGGCTCACATCAACAACAATATCCCAGAAACCCTTGACCCACTCCAAGATGTAATCTCTCTTGTACTCCACACTGCCCTTTCCCAAATAGACAAAAGGAACACCTATGTGAGAATTCTATTCATTGACTACAGCTCAGCGTTCAACACCATAGTGCCCTCAAAGCTCCTGTACTCCCTGTTCACTCATGACTGCATGGCCAGGCATGACTCCAACACCATCATTAAGTTTGCTGATGACACAACAGTGGTAGGCCTGATCACCGACAACGATGAGACAACCTATAGGGAGGAGGTCAGAGACCTGGCCGTGTGGTGCCAGGTCAACAACCTCTCCCTCAATGTGATCAAGACAAAGGAGAAGATTGTGGACTACAGGAAAAGGAGGACCGAGTACACCCCCATTCTCATCGACGGGGCTGTAGTGGAGCAGATTGAGAGCTTCAAGTTCCTTGGTGTCCACATCACCAACAAACGAACATGGTCCAAGCACACCAAGACAGTCGTGAAGAGGGCACAACAAAACATATTCCCTCTCAGGAGACTGATAAAATTTGGCATGTGTCCTCAGATCCTCAAAAGGTTCTACAGCTGCACCATCGAGAGAATCCTGACTGGTGCATCATTGCCTGGTATGGCAACTGCTCGGCCTCCGACGGCAAGGCACTACAGAGGGTAGTGTGTACGGCCCAGTACATCACTGGGGCCAAGCTTCCTGCCATCCAAGACCTCTATAACAGGCGGTGTCAGAGGAAAGCCCTAAAAATGGTCAAGTACTCCAACCACCTTAGTCAGAGACTGTTCTCTCTGCTATAGCATGGCAAGCGGTCCAGGAGCGCCAAATCTAGGTCCAAGAAGCTTCTAAACAGCTTCTACCCCCCAAGCCAGAAGACTCCTGAACATCTAATCAAGTGGCTAACCAGTCTATTTGCATTGCCCCCCCCCCCCCCTCTTTTACGCCGCTTCTACTCTGTTATTATCTATGCATAGTCACTTTAATAACTCTACCTACATGTACATATTACCTCAATTACCTCGACTAACCGGTGCCCCCGCACATTGACTCTGTAGCGGTACCCCCTGTATATAGTCTCGCTATTGTTATTTTACTGCTGCTCTTTAATTACTTGTTCCTTTTATTTCTTATTCTTATTCCTAATTTTTTTAACTACATTGTTGGTTAGTGGCTTGTAAGTAAGCATTTCACCGTAAGGTCTACACCTGTTGTATTCAGCGCATGTGACTAATGAAATTTGATTAGATTTTTCTCAGTGAGCATAGCCTTGCTATTGAGAAAGGCCGCCGTAGGCAGACCTGGCTCTCAAGAGAAGACAGGCTGTGTGCACACTGCCCACAAAATGAGGTGGAAACTGAGCTGCACTTCCTAACCTCCTGCCAAATATATGACCATATTAGAGACACATATTTCCCTCAGATTACACAGACCCACAATGAATTCGAAAACAAACCCGATTTTGATAAACTCCCATATCTACTGGGTGAAATACCGCTGTGTGCCATAACAGCAGCAAGATGTGTGACCTGTTGCCACAAGAAAAGGGCAATCAGTGAAGAACAAACACCGTTGTGAATACAACTTAGATTTGATCTGTTTATGTATTACTATTTGCATATTGTTACAACACTTGAAATGTCTAAATTATTTTTTTCAATTTCGCCTAAAATGACATACCCAAATCTAACTGCCTGTAGCTCAGGACCTGAAGCAAGGATATGCATATTCTTGATACCATTTGAAAGGTAACACTTTGAAGTTTGTGGAAATGTGAAATTAATGTAGGAGAATATAACACATTAGATCTGGTAAAAGATAAAACCAAGTAAAAAACTTTTTTGTTGTTGTTCCATCATCTTTGAAATGGCCCGTCTGGTCTGTCTGGTCTGTCTGTCTGTCTGGTCTGGTCCGTCTGGTCTGTCTGTCTGGTATGTCTGTCTGTCTGTCTGTCTGGTCTGTATGGTCTGTCTGTGTCTTTCTGTCTGGTCTGTCTGTCTGGTCTGTATGTCTGTCTGGTCTGTCTGTCTGGTCTGTCTGGTCTGTCTGGTCTGTCTGTCTGTCTGTCTGTCTGGTCTGTATGGTCTGTCTGTCTTTCTGTCTGGTCTGTCTGTCTGTCTGTCTGTCTGGTCTGTCTGTCTGTCTGGTATGTCTGTCTGATCTGTCTCTCTGGTCTGTCTGCCTGTCTGTCTATCTGTCTGGTCTGTCTGTCTGGTCTGTCTGGTCTGTCGGTCTGGTCTGTCTGTCTGGTCTTTCTGGTCTGTCTGTCTGGTCTGTCTGGTCTGGTTGGTCTGTCTGTCTGTCTGTCTGTATGGTCTGTCTGGTCTGTCTGTCTGGTCTGTCTTTCTGGTCTGCCTGGTCTGTCTGTCTGGTCTGTCTGGTCTGTCTGTCTGTCTGTCTGTCTGCTTGAGTCTGGACAGTCTGTCTGTTTGTCTGCCTGAGTTTGGACAGTCTGGTCTGTCTGCCTATCTGTCTGTATAGTCTGTCTGCCTGAGTCTGTCAGTCTGTCAGTCTGCCTATCTGTCTGTATAGTCTGTCTGCCTGAGTCTGTCTGTCTGTCTGTCTGTCTGTCTGTCTGTCTGTCTATCTATCTGTCTATCTGCTTGAATCTGGACAGTCTGTCAGTTTGTCTGCCTGATTCTGAACAGTCTGTCTGCCTGAGTCTAGACTGTCTATCTATCTGTCTGCCTGCCTGATTCTGGACAGTCTGTCTGCCTGATTCTGGACAGTCTGTCTGCCTGTGTCTAGAGTGTCTGTCTGTCTGTCTGCCTGTCTGTCTGTCTGTCTGTCTGTCTGTCTGTCTGAGTCTGGACAGTCTGTCTGTCTGCGTCTGGAGAGTCTTTCTGCCTGAGTCTGTACAATCTGTCTGTTTGTCTGTATGTCTGTTAGTCTGTCTGCCTGAGTCTGGACAGTCTGTCTGTCTGCGTCTGGAGAGTCTTTCTGCCTGAGTCTGTACAATCTGTCTGTTTGTCTGTCTGTTAGTCTGTCTGCCTGAGTTTGGACAGTCTGTCTGTCTGCTAAAGTCTGGACAGTCTGTCTATCTGTCTGTCTGCCTGAGTCTGGACAGTCTGTCTGTCTGCGTCTGGAGAGTCTGTCTACCTGAGTCTGGAAAGTCTGTCTGTCTGCCTGAGACTGGGCAGTCTGTCTGTCTGAGCCTGGACGGTCTGTCTGTCTGTCTGTCTGTCTGTCTGTCTGTCTGTCTGTCTGTCTGTCTGTCTGTCTGTCTGTCTGTCTGTCTGTCTGTCTGGACAGTCTGTCTGTCTGTCTGAGTCTGGACAGTCTGTTTGTTTGCCTGAGACTGGTCAGTCTCCTCCTACTCTCTCCTTCCTCCTCCTACCCTCTCCTTCCCTCTCCTTCCCTCTCCTTCCCTCTCCTTCCTCCTCCTACCCTCTCCTTCCCTCTCCTTCCTCCTCCTACTCTCTCCTTCCCTCTCCTTCCCTCTCCTTCCTCCTCCTTCTCTCTCCTTCCCTCTCCTTGGTCTGTCTGGTCTGTCTGTCTGTCTGTCTGTCTGGTCTGTATGGTCTGTCTGTCTTTCTGTCTGGTCTGTCTGACTGGTCTGTCTGTCTGTCTGTCTGGTCTGTCTGTCTGTCTGGTCTGTCTGTCTGGTCTGTCTGTCTGTCTGGTCTGTATGGTCTGTCTGTGTCTTTCTGTCTGGTCTGTCTGTCTGTCTGTCTGTCTGTCTGTCTGTCTGTCTGTCTGTCTGTCTGTCTGGTCTGTCTGTCTGGTCTGTCTGGTCTGTCTGTCTGTCTGTCTGGTCTGTATGGTCTGTCTGTCTTTCTGTCTGGTCTGTCTGACTGGTCTGTCTGTCTGTCTGTCTGGTCTGTCTGTCTGTCTGGTCTGTCTTGTCTGTCTTGTCTGTCTGGTCTGTCTGGTCTGTCTGTCTGTCTGTCTGTCTGTCTGTCTGTCTGTCTGGTCTGTCTGTCTGGTCTGTCTGTCTTTCTGTCTGGTCTGTCTGTCTGTCTGTCTGTCTGTCTGGTCTGTCTGTCTGTCTGTCTGGTCTGTCTTGTCTGTCTGGTCTGTCTGGTCTGTCTGTCTGTCTGTCTGTCTGTCTGTCTGTCTGTCTGTCTGTCTGTCTGTCTGTCTGTCTGAGTCTAAACAGTCTGTCTGTCTCTCTGTCTATCTTCCTGAGTCTGGACAGTCTGTCTGTTTCTCTGTCTGCCTGAGTCTGGACACTCTGTCTGTCTCAGCCTGGACGGTCTGTCTGTCGAACTTCCTGAGTCTGTCTGTCTGTCTGTCTGTCTGTCTGTCTGTCTGTCTGTCTGAATCTGGACAGTCTATCTATCTGCCTGAGTCTGGATAATCTGTCTGTCTATCTATCTATCTATTCGCCTGAGTTTGGACAGTCTGTCTGTCTGCTAAAGTCTGGACAGTCTGTCTATCTGTCTGTCTGCCTGAGTCTAGACTGTCTGTCTGTCTATCTATCTGTCTGTCTGTCTGCCTGAGTCTGGACAGTCAGTCTGTCTGTCTGTATGTCTGTTAGTCTGTCTGCCTGAGTCTGGACAGTCTGTCTGTCTGCGTCTGGAGAGTCTTTCTGCCTGAGTCTGTACAATCTGTCTGTCTGTCTGTCTGTCTGTTAGTCTGTCTGCCTGAGTTTGGACAGTCTGTCTGTCTGCTAAAGTCTGGACAGTCTGTCTATCTGTCTGTCTGCCTGAGTCTGGACAGTCTGTCTGTCTGCGTCTGGAGAGTCTGTCTACCTGAGTCTGGAAAGTCTGTCTGTCTGCCTGAGACTGGGCAGTCTGTCTGTCTGAGCCTGGACGGTCTGTCTGTCTGTCTGGTCTGTCTGTCTGGTCTGTCTGTCTGTCTGGTCTGTATGGTCTGTCTGTGTCTTTCTGTCTGGTCTGTCTGTCTGTCTGTCTGTCTGTCTGTCTGTCTGTCTGTCTGTCTGTCTGTCTGTCTGTCTGTCTGTCTGTCTGTCTGTCTGGTCTGTCTGTCTGTCTGTCTGTCTGGTCTGTCTGTCTGGTCTGTCTGGTCTGTCTGTCTGTCTGTCTGGTCTGTATGGTCTGTCTGTCTTTCTGTCTGGTCTGTCTGACTGGTCTGTCTGTCTGTCTGTCTGGTCTGTCTGTCTGTCTGGTCTGTCTTGTCTGTCTGGTCTGTCTGGTCTGTCTGTCTGTCTGTCTGACTGTCTGTCTGTCTGTCTGTCTGTCTGTCTGTCTGTCTGTCTGTCTGTCTGTCTGTCTGTCTGTCTGCCTGAGTCTGGACAGTCTGTCTGTCTCTCTGTCTATCTGCCTGAGTCTGGACAGTCTGTCTGTTTCTCTGTCTGCCTGAGTCTGGACAGTCTGTCTGTCTCAGCCTGGACGGTCTGTCTGTCGAACTTCCTGAGTCTGTCTGTCTGTCTGTCTGTCTGTCTGTCTGTCTGTCTGTCTGTCTGAATCTGGACAGTCTATCTATCTGCCTGAGTCTGGATAATCTGTCTGTCTATCTATCTATCTATTCGCCTGAGTTTGGACAGTCTGTCTGTCTGCTAAAGTCTGGACAGTCTGTCTATCTGTCTGTCTGCCTGAGTCTAGACTGTCTGTCTGTCTATCTATCTGTCTGTCTGTCTGCCTGAGTCTGGACAGTCAGTCTGTCTGCCTGAGTCTCGACAGTCTGTCTGTCTGTCTGTATGTCTGTTAGTCTGTCTGCCTGAGTCTGGACAGTCTGTCTGTCTGCGTCTGGAGAGTCTGTCTACCTGAGTCTGGAAAGTCTGTCTGTCTGCCTGAGACTGGGTAGTCTGTCTGTCTGAGCCTGGACGGTCTGTCTGTCTGTCTGTCTGTCTGTCTGTCTGTCTGTCTGTCTGTCTGTCTGTCTGTCTGTCTGTCTGTCTGCCTGAGTCTGGACAGTCTGTCTGTCTCTCTGTCTATCTGCCTGAGTCTGGACAGTCTGTCTGTTTCTCTGTCTGCCTGAGTCTGGACAGTCTGTCTGTCTCAGCCTGGACGGTCTGTCTGTCGAACTTCCTGAGTCTGTCTGTCTGTCTGTCTGTCTGTCTGTCTGTCTGTCTGTCTGAATCTGGACAGTCTATCTATCTGCCTGAGTCTGGATAATCTGTCTGTCTATCTATCTATCTATTCGCCTGAGTTTGGACAGTCTGTCTGTCTGCTAAAGTCTGGACAGTCTGTCTATCTGTCTGTCTGCCTGAGTCTAGACTGTCTGTCTGTCTATCTATCTGTCTGTCTGTCTGCCTGAGTCTGGACAGTCAGTCTGTCTGTCTGTATGTCTGTTAGTCTGTCTGCCTGAGTCTGGACAGTCTGTCTGTCTGCGTCTGGAGAGTCTTTCTGCCTGAGTCTGTACAATCTGTCTGTCTGTCTGTCTGTCTGTTAGTCTGTCTGCCTGAGTTTGGACAGTCTGTCTGTCTGCTAAAGTCTGGACAGTCTGTCTATCTGTCTGTCTGCCTGAGTCTGGACAGTCTGTCTGTCTGCGTCTGGAGAGTCTGTCTACCTGAGTCTGGAAAGTCTGTCTGTCTGCCTGAGACTGGGCAGTCTGTCTGTCTGAGCCTGGACGGTCTGTCTGTCTGTCTGGTCTGTCTGTCTGGTCTGTCTGTCTGTCTGGTCTGTATGGTCTGTCTGTGTCTTTCTGTCTGGTCTGTCTGTCTGTCTGTCTGTCTGTCTGTCTGTCTGTCTGTCTGTCTGTCTGTCTGTCTGTCTGTCTGTCTGTCTGTCTGTCTGTCTGTCTGTCTGTCTGGTCTGTCTGTCTGTCTGTCTGTCTGTCTGTCTGTCTGGTCTGTCTGTCTGGTCTGTCTGGTCTGTCTGTCTGTCTGTCTGGTCTGTATGGTCTGTCTGTCTTTCTGTCTGGTCTGTCTGACTGGTCTGTCTGTCTGTCTGTCTGGTCTGTCTGTCTGTCTGGTCTGTCTTGTCTGTCTGGTCTGTCTGGTCTGTCTGTCTGTCTGTCTGACTGTCTGTCTGTCTGTCTGTCTGTCTGTCTGTCTGTCTGTCTGTCTGTCTGTCTGTCTGTCTGCCTGAGTCTGGACAGTCTGTCTGTCTCTCTGTCTATCTGCCTGAGTCTGGACAGTCTGTCTGTTTCTCTGTCTGCCTGAGTCTGGACAGTCTGTCTGTCTCAGCCTGGACGGTCTGTCTGTCGAACTTCCTGAGTCTGTCTGTCTGTCTGTCTGTCTGTCTGTCTGTCTGTCTGTCTGAATCTGGACAGTCTATCTATCTGCCTGAGTCTGGATAATCTGTCTGTCTATCTATCTATCTATTCGCCTGAGTTTGGACAGTCTGTCTGTCTGCTAAAGTCTGGACAGTCTGTCTATCTGTCTGTCTGCCTGAGTCTAGACTGTCTGTCTGTCTATCTATCTGTCTGTCTGTCTGCCTGAGTCTGGACAGTCAGTCTGTCTGCCTGAGTCTCGACAGTCTGTCTGTCTGTCTGTATGTCTGTTAGTCTGTCTGCCTGAGTCTGGACAGTCTGTCTGTCTGCGTCTGGAGAGTCTGTCTACCTGAGTCTGGAAAGTCTGTCTGTCTGCCTGAGACTGGGTAGTCTGTCTGTCTGAGCCTGGACGGTCTGTCTGTCTGTCTGTCTGTCTGTCTGTCTGTCTGTCTGTCTGTCTGTCTGTCTGTCTGTCTGTCTGTCTGGACAGTCTGTCTGTCTGTCTGAGTCTGGACAGTCTGTTTGTTTGCCTGAGACTGGTCAGTCTCCTCCTACTCTCTCCTTCCTCCTCCTACCCTCTCCTTCCCTCTCCTTCCCTCTCCTTCCCTCTCCTTCCTCCTCCTACTCTCTCCTTCCCTCTCCTTCCCTCTCCTTCCTCCTCCTTCTCTCTCCTTCCCTCTCCTTGGTCTGTCTGGTCTGTCTGTCTGTCTGTCTGTCTGTCTGTCTGGTCTGTATGGTCTGTCTGTCTTTCTGTCTGGTCTGTCTGACTGGTCTGTCTGTCTGTCTGTCTGGTCTGTCTGTCTGTCTGGTCTGTCTGTCTGGTCTGTCTGTCTGTCTGGTCTGTATGGTCTGTCTGTGTCTTTCTGTCTGGTCTGTCTGTATGTCTGTCTGGTCTGTCTGTCTGTCTGTCTGTCTGTCTGTCTGTCTGTCTGGTCTGTCTGTCTGTCTGGTCTGTCTGGTCTGTCTGTCTGTCTGTCTGTCTGTCTGGTCTGTATGGTCTGTCTGTCTTTCTGTCTGGTCTGTCTGACTGGTCTGTCTGTCTGTCTGGTCTGTCTGTCTGTCTGTCTGGTCTGTCTTGTCTGTCTGGTCTGTCTGGTCTGTCTGTCTGTCTGTGTGTCTGTCTGTCTGTCTGTCTGTCTGTCTGTCTGAGTCTAAACAGTCTGTCTGTCTCTCTGTCTATCTTCCTGAGTCTGGACAGTCTGTCTGTTTCTCTGTCTGCCTGAGTCTGGACACTCTGTCTGTCTCAGCCTGGACGGTCTGTCTGTCGAACTTCCTGAGTCTGTCTGTCTGTCTGTCTGTCTGTCTGTCTGTCTGTCTGTCTGTCTGTCTGTCTGTCTGTCTGAATCTGGACAGTCTATCTATCTGCCTGAGTCTGGATAATCTGTCTGTCTATCTATCTATCTATTCGCCTGAGTTTGGACAGTCTGTCTGTCTGCTAAAGTCTGGACAGTCTGTCTATCTGTCTGTCTGCCTGAGTCTAGACTGTCTGTCTGTCTATCTATCTGTCTGTCTGTCTGCCTGAGTCTGGACAGTCAGTCTGTCTGTCTGTATGTCTGTTAGTCTGTCTGCCTGAGTCTGGACAGTCTGTCTGTCTGCGTCTGGAGAGTCTTTCTGCCTGAGTCTGTACAATCTGTCTGTCTGTCTGTCTGTCTGTCTGTTAGTCTGTCTGCCTGAGTTTGGACAGTCTGTCTGTCTGCTAAAGTCTGGACAGTCTGTCTATCTGTCTGTCTGCCTGAGTCTGGACAGTCTGTCTGTCTGCGTCTGGAGAGTCTGTCTACCTGAGTCTGGAAAGTCTGTCTGTCTGCCTGAGACTGGGCAGTCTGTCTGTCTGAGCCTGGACGGTCTGTCTGTCTGTCTGTCTATCTTCCTGAGTCTGGACAGTCTGTCTGTTTCTCTGTCTGCCTGAGTCTGGACACTCTGTCTGTCTCAGCCTGGACGGTCTGTCTGTCGAACTTCCTGAGTCTGTCTGTCTGTCTGTCTGTCTGTCTGTCTGTCTGTCTGTCTGTCTGTCTGTCTGTCTGTCTGTCTGTCTGAATCTGGACAGTCTATCTATCTGCCTGAGTCTGGATAATCTGTCTGTCTATCTATCTATCTATTCGCCTGAGTTTGGACAGTCTGTCTGTCTGCTAAAGTCTGGACAGTCTGTCTATCTGTCTGTCTGCCTGAGTCTAGACTGTCTGTCTGTCTATCTATCTGTCTGTCTGTCTGCCTGAGTCTGGACAGTCAGTCTGTCTGTCTGTATGTCTGTTAGTCTGTCTGCCTGAGTCTGGACAGTCTGTCTGTCTGCGTCTGGAGAGTCTTTCTGCCTGAGTCTGTACAATCTGTCTGTCTGTCTGTCTGTCTGTCTGTTAGTCTGTCTGCCTGAGTTTGGACAGTCTGTCTGTCTGCTAAAGTCTGGACAGTCTGTCTATCTGTCTGTCTGCCTGAGTCTGGACAGTCTGTCTGTCTGCGTCTGGAGAGTCTGTCTACCTGAGTCTGGAAAGTCTGTCTGTCTGCCTGAGACTGGGCAGTCTGTCTGTCTGAGCCTGGACGGTCTGTCTGTCTGTCTGGTCTGTCTGTCTGGTCTGTCTGTCTGTCTGGTCTGTATGGTCTGTCTGTGTCTTTCTGTCTGGTCTGTCTGTATGTCTGTCTGTCTGTCTGTCTGTCTGTCTGTCTGTCTGTCTGTCTGTCTGTCTGTCTGTCTGTCTGTCTGTCTGTCTGTCTGTCTGTCTGTCTGTCTGTCTGTCTGTCTGTCTGGTCTGTCTGTCTGTCTGTCTGTCTGTCTGTCTGTCTGTCTGTCTGGTCTGTCTGTCTGGTCTGTCTGGTCTGTCTGTCTGTCTGTCTGGTCTGTATGGTCTGTCTGTCTTTCTGTCTGGTCTGTCTGACTGGTCTGTCTGTCTGTCTGTCTGGTCTGTCTGTCTGTCTGTCTGGTCTGTCTTGTCTGTCTGGTCTGTCTGGTCTGTCTGTCTGTCTGTCTGTCTGTCTGTCTGTCTGTCTGAGTCTAAACAGTCTGTCTGTCTCTCTGTCTATCTGCCTGAGTCTGGACAGTCTGTCTGTTTCTCTGTCTGCCTGAGTCTGGACAGTCTGTCTGTCTCAGCCTGGACGGTCTGTCTGTCGAACTTCCTGAGTCTGTCTGTCTGTCTGTCTGTCTGTCTGTCTGTCTGTCTGTCTGAATCTGGACAGTCTATCTATCTGCCTGAGTCTGGATAATCTGTCTGTCTATCTATCTATCTATTCGCCTGAGTTTGGACAGTCTGTCTGTCTGCTAAAGTCTGGACAGTCTGTCTATCTGTCTGTCTGCCTGAGTCTAGACTGTCTGTCTGTCTATCTATCTGTCTGTCTGTCTGCCTGAGTCTGGACAGTCAGTCTGTCTGCCTGAGTCTCGACAGTCTGTCTGTCTGTCTGTATGTCTGTTAGTCTGTCTGCCTGAGTCTGGACAGTCTGTCTGTCTGCGTCTGGAGAGTCTGTCTACCTGAGTCTGGAAAGTCTGTCTGTCTGCCTGAGACTGGGTAGTCTGTCTGTCTGAGCCTGGACGGTCTGTCTGTCTGTCTGTCTGTCTGTCTGTCTGTCTGTCTGTCTGTCTGTCTGTCTGGACAGTCTGTCTGTCTGTCTGAGTCTGGACAGTCTGTTTGTTTGCCTGAGACTGGTCAGTCTCCTCCTACTCTCTCCTTCCTCCTCCTACCCTCTCCTTCCCTCTCCTTCCCTCTCCTTCCCTCTCCTTCCTCCTCCTACTCTCTCCTTCCCTCTCCTTCCCTCTCCTTCCTCCTCCTTCTCTCTCCTTCCCTCTCCTTGGTCTGTCTGGTCTGTCTGTCTGTCTGTCTGTCTGTCTGGTCTGTATGGTCTGTCTGTCTTTCTGTCTGGTCTGTCTGACTGGTCTGTCTGTCTGTCTGGTCTGTCTGTCTGTCTGGTCTGTCTGTCTGGTCTGTCTGTCTGTCTGGTCTGTATGGTCTGTCTGTGTCTTTCTGTCTGGTCTGTCTGTATGTCTGTCTGGTCTGTCTGTCTGTCTGTCTGTCTGTCTGTCTGTCTGTCTGGTCTGTCTGTCTGGTCTGTCTGGTCTGTCTGTCTGTCTGTCTGTCTGTCTGGTCTGTATGGTCTGTCTGTCTTTCTGTCTGGTCTGTCTGACTGGTCTGTCTGTCTGTCTGGTCTGTCTGTCTGTCTGTCTGGTCTGTCTTGTCTGTCTGGTCTGTCTGGTCTGTCTGTCTGTCTGTGTGTCTGTCTGTCTGTCTGTCTGTCTGTCTGAGTCTAAACAGTCTGTCTGTCTCTCTGTCTATCTTCCTGAGTCTGGACAGTCTGTCTGTTTCTCTGTCTGCCTGAGTCTGGACACTCTGTCTGTCTCAGCCTGGACGGTCTGTCTGTCGAACTTCCTGAGTCTGTCTGTCTGTCTGTCTGTCTGTCTGTCTGTCTGTCTGTCTGTCTGTCTGTCTGTCTGTCTGTCTGTCTGTCTGTCTGTCTGAATCTGGACAGTCTATCTATCTGCCTGAGTCTGGATAATCTGTCTGTCTATCTATCTATCTATTCGACTGAGTTTGGACAGTCTGTCTGTCTGCTAAAGTCTGGACAGTCTGTCTATCTGTCTGTCTGCCTGAGTCTAGACTGTCTGTCTGTCTATCTATCTGTCTGTCTGTCTGCCTGAGTCTGGACAGTCAGTCTGTCTGTCTGTATGTCTGTTAGTCTGTCTGCCTGAGTCTGGACAGTCTGTCTGTCTGCGTCTGGAGAGTCTTTCTGCCTGAGTCTGTACAATCTGTCTGTCTGTCTGTCTGTCTGTCTGTTAGTCTGTCTGCCTGAGTTTGGACAGTCTGTCTGTCTGCTAAAGTCTGGACAGTCTGTCTATCTGTCTGTCTGCCTGAGTCTGGACAGTCTGTCTGTCTGCGTCTGGAGAGTCTGTCTACCTGAGTCTGGAAAGTCTGTCTGTCTGCCTGAGACTGGGCAGTCTGTCTGTCTGAGCCTGGACGGTCTGTCTGTCTGTCTGTCTGTCTGTCTGTCTGTCTGTCTGTCTGTCTGTCTGTCTGTCTGTCTGTCTGTCTGGACAGTCTGTCTGTCTGGACAGTCTGTCTGTCTGTCTGAGTCTGGACAGTCTGTTTGTTTGCCTGAGACTGGTCAGTCTCCTCCTACTCTCTCCTTCCTCCTCCTACCCTCTCCTTCCCTCTCCTTCCCGCTCCTTCCCTCTCCTTCCCTCTCCTTCCTCCTCCTACCCTCTCCTTCCCTCTCCTTCCTCCTCCTACTCTCTCCTTCCCTCTCCTTCCCTCTCCTTCCCTCTCCTTCCTCCTCCTACCCTCTCCTTCCCTCTCCTTCCCCTTCCTTCCTTCCCCCTCCTTCTCTCTCCTTCCCTCTCCTTCCTCCTCCTACCCTCTCCTTCCTCCTCCTACCCTGTCCTTCCCCCTCCTTCCTCCTCCTACTCTCTCCTTCCCTCTCCTTCCCTCTCCTTCCTCCTCCTACCCTCTCCTTCCCTCTCCTTCCCCTTCCTTCCTTCCCCCTCCTTCTCTCTCCTTCCCCCTCATTCCTCCTCCTACCCTCTCCTTCCCTCTGGTTCCTCCTCCCACCCTCTCCTTCCCGCTCTCTCTCTGAGCCAAATGGCTGCAACAGGCAGACGTCTCATCTAGCAGACTGTCACTCTCAGACAGAGTTGGCCGATCTGACAGGACTTGGATGTGGTGTGTGTGTGTGTGTGTGTGTGTGTGTGTGTGTGTGTGTGTGTGTGTGTGTGTGTGTGTGTGTGTGTGTGTGTGTGTGTGTGTGTGTGCGTGCGTGCGTGCGTGCGTGCGTGCGTGCGTGCGTGCGTGCGTGCGTGCGTGCGTGCGTGCGTGCGTGCGTGTGTGCGTGCGTGTGTGTGTGTGTGTGTCTCTAGCATTTACCCATACTCCCCCCCTTTCTTTCTCCATCCCTCCTCCCCACATCCCACTCTCTGGCTCAGCCCAGCATCATCAATACCATCTGATCTCTCTCTCTCTCTCTCTCTCTCTCTCTCTCTCTCTCTCTCTCTCTCTCTCTCTCTCTCTCTCTCTCTCTCTCTCTGTCTCTCTGTCTCTTTGTGTGAAACACACAGATTGATTGTCCTATCTTACTGTTTGTTTCTCTCCCGGTCAATCGGCAATCTAATACAACCGTTAGGTTGGACTCAAAGGCCATCTGACACTGACACTGAGTAAAGCAGAGAGAGAGAGTGTGTGTGTGTGTGTGTGTGTGTGTAATACGCTATCTGATAACAGCAGTTTTAACAGGGTGTGCCACACACACACACACACACACACACACACACACACACACACACACACACACACACACACACACACACACACACACACACACACACACACAGTCCATGTAGATTAGCTGACGGCTTTAGTTCCTTGGTTTGGCCACTGTCAGCAGTAAGAGGATCTGTAGAGGAAGGCTGAGTCTCGAATGGTACCCTATTCCCTATATAGTGCACTACCCATAGGGCTCTGGTTAAACGTAGGGCACTATGAAGGGAATAGGGTGCCATTGCAGACGCATTCGAAGTTCATTTGGGTAACAGTACTTTTGGCCGAACCATGATGTTTTTTAAACGTACTGCTGTATTCATCAAGAAAAGACAGAATTCATTCCAGATCCACTCCAGACATATATCTCTCTCTCTATATATCTCTCTATCTCTCCTTCTTCCTCTTTCCATCTGTGTATCTTACTCTCTATATATCTCTTTCTCTCTATATATCTCTCTCTCTATATATCTCTCTCTCTATATATATATATATCTCTCTCTCTCTATATATCTCTCTATCTCTCCTTCTTCCTCTTACCATCTGTGTATCTTACTCTCTATATATCTCTCTCTATATATATATATATCTCTCTCTATATATCTCTCTATATATATCTCTATATCTCTCCTTCTTCCTCTTACCATCTGTGTATCTTACTCTCCATATCTCTCTCTCTCTCTATACAGTATATCTCTCTCTACATATAACTCTCTATCTCTGTATATCTCTCTCTCTCCATATATCTCTCTTTCTCTATATATCTCTCTCTCTATATATCTCTCTCTCTATATATATCTCTCTCTCTCTATATATATATATCTATCTCTCCTTCTCTCTATATCTCTCTTTCTCTCTTTCTCTAAATCTCTCTCTCTCTCTATATATATATATATTTAGCTCTCTTTCTCTCTATAGAGGCCCATTATCAGCAACCATCACTCCTGTGTTCCAATGGCACGCTGTGTCAGCTAATCCAAGTTTATCTTTGTAAAAGACTAATTGAAACATTAATAAAGTACAGTATTTCTCACATGTTGGTATTTTGAGTTTATCTCTATAATTATATTGTTTATATTTGTTTAAGCATTGTTTGTGCATTGCCAGTCAGGGGTGCCAGTAATTTTGGAGCCCACTGTATCTCTCTCTCTCTCTCTCTCTCTCTCTCTCTTATCTTTCTTTCACTCTCTACCTCTCTTCGTCTCTATATATATCTCTCTATCTCTCTCTATCTCTCTTTCTCTCTCTATATATATATCTCTCTCTCTCTCTCTCTCTCTCTCTCTCTCTCTCTCTCTCTCTCTCTCTCTCTCTCTCTCTCTCTCTCTCTCTCTCTCTCTCTCTCTCTATCTCTCCTTCACTCTCTACCTCTCATCCTCTCTCTCTATATATATATATATATCTATATATCTCTCTATATATCTCTCTCTTCTGTCTCTCTATATATATACATATATCTCTATCTCTCTCTCTCTATATATATATCTCTCTCTACATATATATATATACAGTATATATCTTCCTCTCTCTATTTTTATATATTTCTCTCCCTCTCTCTATATATATATATCTCTTTCTCTCTCTCTCTCTCTCGCTCGCTCTCTCTCTCTCTCTCTCTCTCTCTCTCTCTCTCTCTCTCTCTCTCTCTCTCTATATATATATATATATCTCTTCCTCTCTATATATAAATATCTCTCTCTCTATGTTTATCTCTCTCTCTCTCTCTCTCTCTCTCTCTCTCTCTCTCTCTCTCTCTCTCTCTCTCTCTCTCTCTCTCTCTCTATATATATACAGTATATATATCTTCTTCTCTCTCTCTATATATATGTATATATATATCTTTCTCTCTCTCTCCCTCTCTCTCTATATATATATATATCTTCTTCTCTCTCTATATATATATCTCTCGCTCTCTCTCTCTCTATATATATATACACAGTTGAAGTCTGAAGTTTACATACACCTTAGCCAAATACATTTAAACTCAGATTTTCACAATTCCTGACATTTAATGCTAGTAAAAATTCCCTGTCTTAGGTCAGTTAGGATCACCACTTTATTTTAAGAATGTGAAATGTCAGAATAATAGTAGAATGATTTATTTCAGCTTTTATTTCTTTCATCACATTCCCAGTGGGTCAGACGTTTACATACACTCAGTTAGTATTTGGTAGCATTGCCTTTATATTGTTTAACTTGGGTCAAACGTTTTGGGTAGCCTTCCACAAGCTTCCCACAATATGTTGGGTGAATTTTGGCCCATTCCCCCTGACAGAGCTGGTGTAACTGAGTCAGGTTTGTAGGCCTCCTTGCTCGCACACACTTTTTCAGTTCTGCCCACAAATGTTCTATAGGATTGAGGTCAGGGCTTTGTGATGGCCACTCCAATACCTTGACTTTGTTGTCATTAAGCCATGTTGCCACAACTTTGGAATTATGCTTGAGGTCATTGTCCATTTGGAAGACCCATTTGCAACCAAGCTTTAACTTCCTGACTGATGTCTTATGTTGTTTCAATATATCCACATAATTTTCCCTTCCTCATAATGCCATCTATTTTGTGAAGTGCACCAGTCCCTCCTGCAGCAAAGCACCCCCACAACATGATGCTGCCACCCCCGTGCTTCACGGTTGGGATGGTGTTCTTCGGCTTGCAAGCCTCTCCCTTTTTCCTCCCAACATAACGATGGTCATTATGGCCAAACAATTATATTTTTGTTTCATCAGACCAGAGGACATTTCTCCAAAAAGTATTATCTTTGGCCCCATGTGAAGTTGCAAACCGTAGTCTCAAATCAAATCAAAGTTTATTTGTCACGTGCGCCAAATACAACAGGTGTAAACCTTACAGTGAAATGCTTACTTACAGGCTCTAACCAATAGTGCAAAAAAAAGGTGTGTGTGTGTGTAGGTAAGTAAAGCAATAAAACAACATTAAAAAGACATTTGAAAATAACAGTAGCAAGGCTATATACAGACACCGGTTAGTCAGGCTTATTGAGGTAGTATGTACATGTGGTTAAAGTGACTATGCATATATGATGAACAGAGTGTAGCAGTAGCGTAAAAGATGGGTTGGCGGGTGGGACACAATGCAGATAGCCCGGTTAGCCAATGTGTGGGAGCACTGGTTGGTCGGCCCAATTGAGGTAGTGTGTACATGAATGTATAGTTAAAGTGACTATTCATATATGATAAACAGAGAGTAGCAGCAGCGTAAAAGAGGAGTTGGGGGGGGGGGGGGGGGGCACACAATACAAATAGTCCAGAAGTCTTATGGCTTGAGGGTAAAAACCTTTGAGAAGCCTTTTTGTCCTAGACTTGGCACTCCGGTACCGCTTGCCATCCGGTAGTAGTCTGGTTTTTCATGGCGGTTTTAGAGCAGTGGCTTCTTCCTTGCTGAGGGGCCTTTCAGGTTATGTCGATATAGGACTCATTTTACTGTGGATATAGATACTTTTGTACCTGTTTCCTCCAGCATCTTCACAAGGTCCTTTGCTGTTGTTCTGTGATTGATTTAAACTTTTTGCACAAAAGTACATTCATCTCTAGGAGACAGAACGCGTCTCCTTCCTGAGTGGTATGACGGCTGCGTGGTCCCATGGTGTTTATACTGCATACTATTGTTTGTACAGATGAATGTGGTACCTTCAGGCGTTTGGAAATTACACCTAAGGATGAACCAGACTTGTGGAAGTCTATAATTTTTTTCCTGATTTCTTCTGATTTTATCATGATGTCAAGCAAAGAGGCACTGAGTTTGAAGGTAGGCCTTGAAATACATCCACAGGTACACCTCCAATTGACTCAAATGATGTCAATTAGCCTATCAGAAGCTTCTAAAGCCATGACATCATTTTCTGGAATTTTCCAAGCTGTTTAAAGGCACAGTCAACTTAGTATACGTAAACTTCTGACACACTGTAATTGTGATACAGTGAATTATAAGTGAAATAATCTGTCTGTAAACAATTGTTGGAAAAATTACTTGTGTCATGCACAAAGTAGATGTCCTAACCGACTTCTCAAAACTATAGTTTGTCAACAAGAAATTTGTGGAGTGGTTGAAAAACTGGTTTTTATGACTCCAACCTAAGTGTATGTAAACTTCCGACTTCACCTGTATATCTATTTCTCTATAGATCTCTATATCAATTCACTTTAATTCAATTCAAGGGACTTTATTGTCATGGGAATCATATGTTTACATTGCCAAAGCAAGTGAGGTAGATAATATACAAAAGTGAAATAAACAATAAAAATGAACAGTAAACATTACACTCACAAAAGTTTCAAAAGAATAAAGACATCACAAATGTCATATTGTATATACACAGTGTTGTAACGATGTACAAATGGTTAAAGTACAAAAGGGAAAATAAATAAGCATAAATATGGGTTGTATTTACAATGGTGTTTGTTCTTCACTGGTTGCCCTTTTCTTGTGGCAACAGGTCACACATCTTGCTGCTGTGATGGCACACTGTGGTATTTCACCCAGTAGATATGGGAGTTTATCAAAATCGGGTTCGTTTTCGAATTCTTTGTGGATTTGTGTAATCTGAGGTAAATATGTGTCTCTAATATGGTCACACATTTGGCAGGAGGCTAGGAAGTGCAGCTCAGTTTCCACCTCATTTTGTGGGCAGTGTGCACACAGCCTGTCTTCTCTTGAGAGCCAGGTCTGCCTACGGCGTCCTTTCTCAATACCAAGGCTATGCTCACTGAGTCTGTAAATAGTCAAAGCTTTCCTTAAGTTTGGGTCAGTCACAGTGGTCAGGTATTCTGCCACTGTGTACTCTCTGTTTAGGGCCAAATAGCATTCTAGTTTGCTCAGTTTTTTTGTTAATTCTTTCCAATGTGTTTTGTAATTATCTTTTGGTTCTCTCATGATTTGTTTGGGTCAATTGTGTTGCTGTCCTGGGGCTCTGTGGGTGGGTTTGTGTTTGTGAACAGAGCCCCAGGACCAGCTTGCTTAGGGGACTCTTCTCCAGGTTCATCTCTCTGTAGGTGATGGCTTTGTTATGGAAGGTTTGGGAATCGCTTCCCTTTAAGTGGTTGTAGAATTTAACGTGTCTTTTCTGGATTTTGATAATTAGCGGGTATCGGCCTAATTCTGCTCTGCATGCATTATTTGGTGTTCTACGTTGTACACGGAGGATATTTTTGCAGAACTCTGCATGCAGAGTCTCAATTTGGTGTTGTCCCATTTTGTGAAATCTTGGTTGGTGAGCGGACCCCAGACCTCACAACCATAAAGGGCAATGGGCTCTATGACTGATTCAAGTATTTTTAGCCAGATCCTAATTGGTATGTTGACATTTATGTTCCTTTTGATGGCATAGAATGCCCTTCTTGCCTTGTCTCTCAGATCGTTCACAGCTTTGTGGAAGTTACCTGTGGCGCTGATGTTTAGGCCGAGGTATGTATAGTTTTTTGTGTGCTCTAGGGCAACGGTATCTAGATGGAATTTGTATTTGTGGACCTGGTGACTGGACCTTTTTTGGAACACCATTATTTTGGTCTTACTGAGATTCACTGTCAGTGCCCAGGTTTGGCAGAATCTGTGCAGAAGATATAGGTGCTGCCATAGGCCCTCCTTGGTTGGTGACAGAAGCACCAGATCATCAGTAAACAGTAGACATTTGACTTCAGATTCTAGTAGGGTGAGGCCGAGTGCTGCAGACTGTTCTAGTGCCCTCACCAATTCATTGATATATATGTTGAAGAGGGTGGGGCTTAAGCTGCATCCCTGTCTCACCCCACGACCCTGTGGGAAGACATGTGTGTGTTATTTGTCTATTTTAACTGCACACTTGTTGTTTGTGTACATGGATTTTATAATGTCGTATGTTTTTCCCCCAACACCACTTTCCATCAATTTGTATAGCATTTGCATAGCAGATGTCTCTTCACAGTGCTAGGTTAGACTCAAGCTCAACAGGGTCTTCTTTCCCCGCTGATTCTGCCAAGCCCGTTCCCTTGGCTGTGGTTTCGCCAGATAGTAGGTAGGGACATAGGGAATCTCGTTCATCCATTCATGCACGTCACTAATTAGATGACGAGTCATTTGGCTACCTTAATCGAGTCATGGTTACTCCCGCCCTTTACCCGCTCTTCATTGAATTTCTTCACTTTCACATGAGGAGCACCGGCGAAGCGGGGCTACGTCTCTTTTGAGAGTCAGCCATTTGACCCCCGGGTGATCCGCATGGTGGGGTAGACTCGTTTCCAGCTTACAGACTGACCGTCAGTTGCCTACGAGCCGTCTTGTGCTGCGCACTACTTACCTGGAAGCGAGGTCGCCAAGGACTAGCGCTAACCATCTAGGGTCCTCCAGCTGGGAAGGTCATCTGATTCCTTCTGCTTAACTCTGTCCGTCACCGCGAGAGACCTGAGGGCGACAGAAGAGAGTGAGATTATTCGACCGTGCGTCGGATGGTAGCGCCCTATGCATTTCTATGGAACAGTACCGCTATGTGTGAGTTTTTCCCGGTGTGAGTGATACATGTATTATTATTATTTTTATTTTTTTGTTTTTTTATTATTATTATTATTATTTATTTTTTTTCTGGGGGGTGGATCAGCTTAATATTGCGGAAAGAATGTTGTTTAAAATGTAATTGTCTGCATCATTTCCAATCCCCCATATTTTTTGGGGTAAATATATATATCCATTCACGTATGCATACATATACACATACAGTGGGGAGAACAAGTATTTGATACACTGCCAATTTTGCAGGTTTTCCTACTTACAAAGCATGTAGAGGTCTGTAATTTTTATCATAGGTACACTTCAACTGTGAGAGACGGAATCTAAAACAAAAATCCAGAAAATCACATTGTATGATTTTTAAATAATTAATTTGCATTTTATTGCATGACATAAGTATTTGATCACCTACCAACCAGTAAGAATTCCGGCTCTCACAGACCTGTTAGTTTTTCTTTAAGAAGCCCTCCTGTTCTCCACTCATTACCTGTATTAACTGCACCTGTTTGATCTCGTTACCTGTATAAAAGACACCTGTCCACACACTCAATCAAACAGATTCCAACCTCTCCACAATGGCCAAGACCAGAGAGCTGTGTAAGGACATCAGGGATAAAATTGTAGACCTGCACAAGGCTGGGATGGGCTACAGGACAATAGGCAAGCAGCTTGGTGAGAAGGAAACAACTGTTGGCACAATTATTAGAAAATGGAAGAAGTTCAAGATGACGGTCAATCACCCTCGGTCTGGGGCTCCATGCAAGATTTCACCTCGTGGGGCATCAATGATCATGAGGAAGGTGAGGGATCAGCCCAGAACTACACGGCAGGACCTGGTCAATGACCTGAAGAGAGCTGGGACCACAGTCTCAAAGAAAACCATTAGTAACACACTACGCCGTCATGGATTAAAATCCTGCAGCGCACGCAAGGTCCCCCTGCTTAAGCCAGTGCATGTCCAGGCCTGTCTGAAGTTTGCCAATGACCATCTGGATGATCCAGAGGAGGAATGGGAGAAGGTCATGTGGTCTGATGAGACAAAAATAGAGCTTTTTGGTCTAACTCCACTCGCCATGTTTGGAGGAAGAAGAAGTATGAGTACAACCCCAAGAACACCATCCCAACCGTGAAGCATGGAGGTGGAAACATCATTCTTTGGGGATGCTTTTCTGAAAAGGGGACAGGACGACTGCACCGTATTGAGGGGAGGATGGATGGGGCCATGTATCGCGAGATCTTGGCCAACAACCTCCTTCCCTCAGTAAGAGCATTGAAGATGGGTCGTGGCTGGGTCTTCCAGCATGACAACGACACGAAGCACACAGCCATGGCAACTAAGGAGTGGCTCCGTAAGAAGCATCTCAAGGTCCTGGAGTGGCCTAGCCAGTCTCCAGACCTGAACCCAATAGAAAATCTTTGGAGGGAGCTGAAAGTCCGTATTGCCCAGCGACAGCCCCGAAACCTGAAGGATCTGGAGAAGATCTGTAGGGAGGAGTGGGCCAAAATCCCTGCTGCAGTGTGTGCAAACCTAGTCAAGAACTACAGGAAACGTATGATCTCTGTAATTGCAAACAAAGGTTTCTGTACCAAATATTAAGTTCTGCTTTTCTGATGTATCAAATACTTATGTCATGCAATAAAATGCAAATTAATTACTTAAAAATCATACAATGTGATTTTCTGGATTTTTGTTTTAGATTCCGTCTCTCACAGTTGAAGTGTACCTATGATAAAAATTACAGACCTCTACATGCTTTGTAAGTAGGAAAACCTGCAAAATCGGCAGTGTATCAAATACTTGTTCTCCCCACTGTATATACATACACATACCTACATAGACATACATACTTTTTTTAAAGAGTATACCTTTATTATTATTCCCTGCAAACCCTACCACCGATCCCCCAATTGGAGTAAACTGATAAACATTTCTGTTTTTACCTTCAATTTATACATCTTATACACATTTACAGACACAGTCTACTTTATAATAGTTCTCTCTTGTTTGTTCTTAGTCCTTCCTCTATTTCTGTTGTCCATCCAGTTTGATTTCCACTTGTAACTGTGCTATTTCACAATAGCTCCGCACCTATACACATTTCACAGATCCCGTATGCCCTACATTGTTTATCTTGTTATTAGTCCCACCCTTCAGCTCCACTCAACCTTTCCCATCTATCTTCCAACATCATCCATTTCGGATTTTTATTTGCCATATATTTTTCAGCTGTGCTGTGATGCTTCACAAAAGATTTGAATCTTCCTATTCTCATAGCTTCCACGGATTGTAAATTAAAAATAAACATTTTTGCTAAAATAATTATTATATTATTGATTGATTGACTATGGCTTTTCAAATCCCCCAGTATTGCTATCTGTAGCGTTAGTTCTACGCAAATGTTGCAATTCTTCAACCATTCCTGGACCTGTGACCAAAAACGAGCTACATGCGGACAATACCAAAATAAATGGTCTAATGACTCTGCCTCCTCACAGCAGAAACTACAGAGCTGAGAAGATTGTATCCCCCATATATATAACATTCTATTAGTTGCAAGAATTTTGTACAATAATTTAAATTGAAAAATTCGAAGTTTTGAATCCGGCGTTGTTTTGCGTATCAATTCATAAACCATGTGCCATGGAATGGGTACATCGAAAATCTCTTCCCAACTATTTTGCAATTTATATGGCACAGCTGTAAGTTTTTTGGTCCTTAAATGAAATTGGTATATGTTTTTATTTATCACACTTTTCTTTAACCATTTATGTTCTTTAATATAAGGCCGACATACAAGTTCCTTACTTTTATCCCCTTCCACCTGCCTCTTCCATTTTTGTGGTAATGCTGCAATTAATTGGTTGTAATTTTGGGTAGAGCAGACATTTCCATATGTCTGTGTTAGCTGCATGTGTGACATTACTCCACCAGTCCTATTTATGATATCATTCACAAAAATTATACCTTTTTTAAACATTTCTTCGATAAATACAGTTTTTTTATCAATTACTATATTTGAATTTAACCACAAGATTTGTTGTACTATTTGTTCCGTCCTTTCAGGTGGATTAAACTGAAATTGCAACCAACTTTCTAAGGCTTGTTTAAAAAATAAAGATATTTTGGAGATTATTTCCTTTTCAAGCAACCGAAAGTGAGCAGGTGTAATCTGAATAAAGGGAAAAAGGCCCTTCTTGAACATAGGATGAGACATTCGTACCAATCTACTAGAGAACCAGTTTGGATTTAAGTATAACTTTTGTATGACTGATGCCTTTAGTGAGAGGTCTAATGCTTTAATATTTAATAATTTCTGCCCTCCGAATTCATATTCGTTATATAAATAGGCCCTTTTAATTTTATCTGGCTTGCCGTTCCAAATAAAATTGAATATTTTTTGTTCATATAATTTAAAAAGCAGGTCACTAGGTGTAGGCAAAACCATAAGCAAATAGGTAAACTGTGATATGATTAAAGAGTTAATCAGGGTGATTTTCCCACAAATAGACAGGTATTTTCCTTTCCATGGTAGCAAGATCTTATCTATTTTTGCTAACTTTCTATAAAAATTTATTGGAGTGAGATCATTTCTTTCTTTTGGGATTTGTATACCGAGTATGTCCACATCACCGTCAGACCATTTAATTGGTAAACTACATGGCAATGTAAAATGTGTATTTTTTAGTGATCCAATACGTAATATGGTACATTTATCATAATTTGGTTTTAATCCAGAGAGGATAGCAAATGTATCTAGATCCTCTAAGAGGCCGTGGAGAGATTCTAGTTGTGGTTTTAAAAGAAAACATGAATCATCAGCGTACAATGACACCTTAGTTTTTAGGCCCTGGATTTCTAATCCCTTAATATTAATGTTTGATCTAATTTTAACAGCTAACATTTCGATGGCAATAATAAATAGATATGCCGATAGTGGACAACCTTGTTTTACTCCTCTAGATAGTTTAAAACTTTCTGAGATGTAGCCATTATTTACTATTTTACACCTAGGGTTACTATACATAATTTTTACCCATTTTATAAGAGATTCCCCAAAATTGAAATATTCTAGGCATTTATATATAAACTCCAGTCGTACTTTATCAAAAGCCTTTTCAAAATCAGCTATGAAAACCAGGCCTGGTGTCCCCGATATTTCATAGTGTTCTATTGTTTCCAGTACTTGCCTTATATTATCTCCAATGTATCGTCCATGTAAAAAACCTGTCTGATTAGGATGAATAATATCTGACAAAACTTTTTTTATTCTATGCGCCAAGCATTTTGCTAGGATTTTTGCATCACAACACTGAAGTGTAAGAGGTCTCCAATTTTTTAAATGGACTGGATCTTTATATATACCACTTGGGTCCTGTTTCAGTAATAATGATATCACACCTTCTTGTTGCGTGTCTGATAATCTATCATTTATATAGGAGTGGTTAAAACAAGCTAATAGTGGTCCTTTGAGTATATAAAAAAAATGTTTGTATACTTCCACTGGTATGCCATCCAGACCTGGAGTTTTCCCATCCTTAAAGGCCCCAATTGCATCAAGTAGTTCCTCCTCTGTAATTAGGCCTTCACATGAGTCTTTCTGTACAGATGTTAATTTTACATTATTATTAGGGAAAAAATCCATACAATTAGTTTCAGTTAGTGGAGATGGAGGAGCCTGAAACGAAAATATATTCTTAAAGTACTTTACTTCCTCTTTCAAAATATCATTTGGTGAATCATGCGTGACTCCATCATTTGTAACAAGTTTTAATACGTTTTTTTTGGTAGCATTTCTATATTGAAGATTGAAAAAGAATTTGGTGCATTTTTCCCCATATTCCATCCAGTTAGCTTTATTTTTGTAATATATTACACTGGATCTTTCTTGAATAAGTTCCTCCATTTCTTTTTGTTTTTCCTCTAACTTATTCTGTGCCTCTATGGTACCGTTTTTATTGTTATCTAACTGTACTGTTAGTCCTTCAATTTCCTTTGTTAATATGGACTCTTTTGATCGAAATTGCTTTTGTTTTATAGATGAGTACTGAATTGCATGGCCTCTAAAGGCACACTTAAAAGTGTCCCATACAATATGGGGATCTGCTGTACCTATGTTATGTCTAAAAAAGTCAGTTATAAATTCTTCTGTCCTAGTTCTAAACAATTTATCATCTAGTAGGCTTTGATTAAATTTCCAATATCCTCGCCCACGTGGAAATTCTGTAAGAGTAATATATATGCCAATTATGTGATGGTCCGACCGCATTCTGTCCCCTATCAAACACTTTTTAACTTTTGGTGCCAGAGAGAATGATATAAGAAAGTAGTCAAGGCGACTAGCTTGATTAAGCCTCCGCCATGTATATCTCACTAGGTCAGGGTATTTAAGTCTCCATATATCCACTAATTCCAATATATCCATGACATTCCTGATTTCCTTAAGTGCCTGAGGGTGATAGTTTGTAGTGTGATTTCCTTTCCGGTCCATAGAGGTATTTAAGACCGTATTAAAATCTCCCACTATAATAATAGAGTCTAGTGTTGCTTGTAGAGTTGATACATTCTTATATATATTGTCAAAGAAGCTTGGATCATCATTATTCGGACCGTATAGGTTAATAAGCCATATATGTTTATTGTCCAATAACATATTTAAAATAATCCATCTACCTTGAGGATCTGTTTGGACAAGTTGCACATTTGGATCAAAGTTATTATTAATTAAAACCATCACCCCTTTTGAATTTCTTTGCCCATGGGAGAAATATATTTCGCCCCCCCAGTTCTTTTTCCACAAAACTTCATCTAAAACTGTTGAATGGGTTTCCTGTAAACAGTAGATATTATAATCCTTCTCTTTTAGCCAGGTAAATACTGATCGTCTTTTCTTATTATCTGCTAAGCCATTACAATTGTAACTGGCTATACTTATTTCACCACTTACCATAATGAGACACACCTTTCAATTATTTTTATCAAAATATATGTTTGTAAACGTCCTATTAAAAAGTAACATAATGATTGAGTGTCTATATAGTTGTACCATGACATTTGCATCTCCACTAAGCAAACCTCCAATTGGTCCCCACTATTCCACCCGCCAAAAGCCCCCATCTCGAGTTGGGTTGTCATCCCAATGCCCGGCAGACCACCCCCGACCCCCCGCATCGCACAGCCCCGGACCGACTGGGATCCATCCTTCGAAAAGTGCACACAGCACCATCCACCGAACCGAAGCAGATCCATTGCCAAATGCATTTCCATCGCCCTCACCTCGATTTTTATTACATATTGCTGTGAATCATCCTCTATAGTCCCTAACAACTTTTACTTCTTCCTTCGCAACAGTTGTGGGATACACACATACACCCACACACATTCAGCCCTTACCCCCACACAACCATAAGCTCACCCTCTCAACAATTGCACCATCCCAGAGCCCAACTCAAGATGGGTCATGATTTACAAATGTACTTGCAGTTGCAGCTGCATGAGAAGGCCTGCAAGACCGCGCAAAAAATGAGCATAAATGTAGAGATTTATTTACCATTGTCACATCCTAGATGATGG
This sequence comes from Salvelinus alpinus, assembly GCF_045679555.1. Taxonomy (NCBI): domain Eukaryota; kingdom Metazoa; phylum Chordata; class Actinopteri; order Salmoniformes; family Salmonidae; genus Salvelinus; species Salvelinus alpinus. Next base: position 26,823,254 of record NC_092116.1, read on the forward strand.
AGGTCAAATGTACACCTTCTTCCTGAAACACCCACAATACGGTCATCCATTTTGACCATGTTCCCAAGCCTCTCCATGCAGTCCGATTGGTTTCGTGCCACCAGGGCCACAATAATATACCCCCTCTCTGAATGTCCGAGTGTGACCCCCTCCCCATGGGTTACTGCAGCTAGTGTTGCCAGCACTGCCACTGCCTGGGTGGGGGCACCCCACCGGAATCCCCACCGGCTAGGTACAAGGTCATCAAGGTTCTCATTAGCAGCTTTGAGAATTTCCTTGTTTATTATGCTCTCCCTTTAGGGGGCTTTGGCTTTGCAGGACCAACCCTGCCAAGCAGGCTCAGAATCTTGAGGGGGCAGTGCTGCTCTTGGTCCCTGCCTCATTTTGGCTGCATACAGACCGCATACAGCATGCACATAAAACAGTTAGGGACTTCTCCTTAGTATCTGGGCTATTCATGTGGGTGTCTAGGGTATAGGGCCATGGACCGTACCATTAAAATAGGATAATAAATAATTAGATATAATTTATTTTAAAAATGTAGTTCCCCATGATAGGACAATAAATAAATAAGACGTGTAATTCATTATAAAAGTATATCCATCATCTGAACAACATTGAAAGCCCTCTCATACCCGGCCCACAGCAATACACTGGCTCTGGGATATGCAACTATTTCATTACTCACTCACTCAACTTTTCAAACATAACAAATAAAAATAAACACACACCACACCATCCACACATACTGTGCCTTCTGTTTACTTAGTTTTTATCTTCACTATATAGAAATAGTGCTTGTGTTCAATTAGTTATATGTGAAGATTTATAGAAAAGCTATATTTTGTATTGTATTGTTACAATCAGTAACCGGGCTTGAATTGTGTTTATTTTCCTCATCTATGAGAACTTTGTAATTTTTAAAATAACCATGGAGTAATCTTTGTGTCTCTGAACAACTGGTTATCAATATATAGTTTATCAACGACAAGAGCTACTCGTTTCGCTTTTAATCTATTTTCTTTGAAAATTGGATACAGAACTTTGCGCCGTTCTGCAATTTCTTTCGGAAACTGATCATTCATGCCAATTTTGGTCCCAGCAAGTCTTTTACCCAGGCTTTTAACCATTATTTTATCTTTAAATGAAGCAAATTTGGCAACGATTGGGCGTTCGTACCTCTGCCCTCTCTGTCCGAGGCGGTGTACACGTTCAAGTTGGATCTTATCGATAACTTCGCGCGGTATCTGAAGCGCTGCAAAAAGGAACTCTCTAACTACAGATTCAGGAACCTCTCCTTCTTTCTCTTGGATACCTGTAAGTACCAAATTCTCTCTCATGGATCTAGTTTGTATGTCCAGTAAGCATTCCTTCAGAACATTGTTCTCCTTTTTAAATTCATTCATTTCGGTTTCAATCTTATTGACCGTCCCTTTTAGCGCGTGTGTTTCCTTCTCCAAAGCCGCAGCTTTTTCATCACTCATCTCTAGGCTTGCCTTCAACTCTTTTATATCTTTACTAACTAATTCAAGTATACCCAGTTTGTCATTTATTGATTTTAACAGATCGGTTTCGACCTTTACCATTGCCGGTGTTGAGAATATTAGATCATCCGTGTCGGTTGAGGAGTCACGTTTTCGTTTTTGATTCGGTTCCCCTGTCTTATTCTCCGTCATGTTTGGGTGTTGCTTGTTTTCGTAATATTTGTCGATAAATGTCTCTAGTCTTAGGATTTGTTTTGTGTTATTGTCCAGATTGAAGGTTATCACCCACCAGATTATTTAGTGGTAATATTTTAGTCTAATTTAGCAGATATTTTGAATATTATGTTTTATCTTGAGGTGCTCTACATAACTTCGTTCAGTCCGCCATTACCTTTACGTTACCTTTACGTCCGCCGTCTACGTCCTACGTCCTACCTACCTACCACACACCACGTCCCTGTGAGTGATACATGTTACCATTCCGTCCCTTCGCACCTTACCATGTGCACGTATGCATATAGTGTAACTCAACTTCGGTTTGCATTTTCACCACCGGCCCCCATGTTTCAGGGCAGACGCTACTGGTGACCGCATTCACAGCTTATTTACTCTCATGCCCCGATCCACATAGGACATGAGCCTTTGTGCAGTGCCCTATCGCTGCGGGGCCTATGGGTTGACATCGCCTCGGGTCTCCGAACGTAGGGGAGACAAACACACCTATCATGTGTGAGGTCCCGCACTTAAGCAAGCCTGAGGCCTGGTAGTGCCAGCTGATGGTTAGTCACATGCCATTCCACTTCATGCTCCAAGGAGCGTGGAAGAGAGCTCCCCCCATGACGTGCAGAGTCCCGTACTCAGGCGAACCTGAGACCTGGTAGTACATAACCGCTAGACACTGGCCATCCCCATTTAATATTCACTCTCAGCGGGCAGCGTTCAATTCAAACCTTCGCGGTTTAGAGCTATCCAAGCATGCAGGGAACGCAAGCTTTTGTTTCATCACAGCCATCTGTGATCAGACTGATCCTGGCAGGAAGCTTAATCAGCCCAATAACTTGGATCTCCCTCTCCCAGCCGGAGCTGGGGCAGCGTTCAAGCCATCGTTCTCTGATTGGCTGCCTGTCTAGGGGAACAGAGTCGAGCGAGAGGCCACAGTTCACGGATCAATAAGGTTTGAGGTTGGGGTTGGCTTCCGGGTGCTCCGCGGCCGCCGATGTGCTGCGAGGGAGGGGAGACATTAAACCCGGCTGGGTTCCCAGGGCCGCGCGAGGATCCTGGGCGAGACTCAAGCCACTTCAAAATTGGAGACCATGTCGGGAAGTCCCGGTTCACCGGCAACCCCCAATCCCCTTCGGTAGCGGCCGACTCACCTGCCCACAGGTGCGCCTTGCGGCCGTGCCTTATGGGGAAAGGGGGATGAGCCAGTCGGGCGCAACCCAGGCAACTGGGGCATGTTGGGATTTTGAGCCATAGCCCTCCCTTGTTTACTCTCTTTGGACTCACCATCGTCAGAGTGCCCTTTTGCTCTGCCGACTGTCAAAGTGGTCTCCCAACCATGGTTGGGGTTTTCGTTGTCAGGAGTATCGAGGAATATCAAACCCACTTGGCCTGATGCGGCCCCGGGTGATTTAAATCACCCTCATCACTCGAGGCCTCTTCCTTGAGCCGGTCAGCAGGACTCTCCGGCTTACCAGCTTTGCGAAGGCTGTCCTTCGGCAATCCAATACTCTCATAGCTCGCAGCACTTGGTTGTTAGGAGGAGAGGAGCGGAGGAGGAGAGGAGAGGAGAGGAGAGGAGAGGAGAGGAGGGGAGGGGAGGGGAGAGGAGAGGAGGAAAGGAGAGGAGGAAAGGAGAGGAGGAAAGGAGAGGAGGAGAGGGGGGTCACAGAGAGCACGTGGGCCGGAGAGTTTCTTGCAGAAAGGTGTGATGATGTAATTGTGTTGAGAGAGAGATGAGTGTGCTAGTCTAATCTCAAGCCTTGATGAAACACCCTGTACCACCCTATACATACCATACCCAGTATATATACCACCCTATACATAAAATACCCCCCTATATATACCATACCCCCTATATATACCACCCTATACATACCATACCCCCTATATATACCACCCTATACAGAAAATACCCCCCCTATATATACCACCCTATACATACCATACCCCCTATATATACCACCCTAAACATAAAATACCCCCCTATATATACCACCCTATACATACCATACCCCCTATATATAACACACTATACCACCCTATACATACCATACCCCCTATATATAACACCCTATATACCACCCTATACATACCATAACCCCCTATATATAACACCCTATATAACACCCTATACATACCATACCCCCCTATATATGACACACTATACCACCCTATACATACCATACCCCCCTATATATAACACCCTATATACCACCCTATACATACCATACCCCCCTATATATACCACCCTATACATACCATACCCCCTATATATAACACCCTATACATACCATACCCCCTATATATAACACACTATACCACCCTACACATACCATACCCCCCTATATATAACACCCTATACATACCGTACCCCCTATATATAACACCCTATATACCATCCTATACATACCATACCCCCCTATATATAACACACTATACATACCATACCCCCCTATATATAACACACTATACATACCATACCCCCCTATATATAACACCCTATACATACCATACCCCCTATATATAACACCCTATACATACCATACCCCCTATATATAGCACCCTATACATAAATTACCCCCCTATATATACCACCCTATACATACCATACCCCCTATATATAACACCCTATACATACCATACCCCCTATATATAACACACTATACCACCCTATACATACCATACCCCCCTATATATAACACCCTATACATACCATACCCCCTATATATAACACCCTATATACCATCCTATACATACCATACCCCCCTATATATAACACACTATACATACCATACCCCCTATATATAACACCCTATACATACCATACCCCCCTATATATAACACCCTATACATACCATACCCCCCTATATATACCACGCTATACATACCATACCCCCCTATATATAACACCCTATACATACCATACCCCCTATATATAACACCCTATACATACCATACCCCCTATATATAACACCCTATATACCACCCTATACATACCATACCCCCCTATATATACCACGCTATACATTCCATACCCCCCTATATAT
>NC_092116.1:26835506-26898600 GCF_045679555.1 Salvelinus alpinus
CTTCATATGGTTGCACTCGCAAGACTCCCATTTACTCAATAAATGTTTGTTTTGTTTGATAAAGTCCCTGTTTATATCCAAAAACCTCAGTTTTATTTGCGCGTTTTGTTCAGTAATCCACAGGCTCAAACGCAGTCGCAACAGGCAGACGAAAAATCCAAGTATCCGTAAAGTTCGTAGAAACATGTCAAACGATGTTTACAATCAATCCTCAGGTTGTTTTTAGCCTAAATAATCGATAATATTTCAACCGGACAATAACGTCGTCAATATAAAAGGTAAACAAGAAAGGCGCACTCTCAGTCGCGCGCATGAAAAACCTCTGGGACACTGTAGGGTCCCCTCATTCAGAGTGGTCTTACTCTCTCATTTTTCAGAATACAAGCCTGAAACAATTTCTAAAGACTGTTGACATCTAGTGGAAGCCATAGGAAGTGCAATTTGAGTCAATGGATACTGTAATGGCAATACATTAGAAAACTACAAACATAAAAAAATCCCACTTCCTGGATGGATTTTTCTCAGGTTTTTGCCTGCCAAATCAGTTCTGTTATACTCACAGACATTATTTTAACAGTTTTGGAAACTTTAGAGTGTTTTCTATCCAAATCTATATGCATATCCTAGCTTCTGGGCCTGAGTAGCAGGCCGTTTACTTTGGGCACGCTTTTCATCCGGAAGTGAAAATAGTGCCCCCTAACCTGGTGAAGTTAACTAACTTGCCTAGTTAAATAAAAAATATATATCAAAAAGGAGTTGCCTGGTTATGTGTCTTTCAAATCTTGGGATGTTCTCAAACCATTACTGTCCATGATTTCGGCAAGGGCACGGACTCCATATTTGGACCAATGGGGGATGCAAAAGGCCACCCTCCAGATCGCAAGGCATTTTTGTGAAATAATGGAGTGTGTGCATGCCATTTTGATTCCCAGTTACATTGTTTTTAAATGTTGCACCAAATAGAAATGATGTGGTCAATAATAGGACCAAAGTGTAGTTTACATTGTTTAAGGGAAATATCATTGGAGACCAGTTCTTCCAGGGCCATAGGAGACACCATATTTCTCTTTATACTCAGCCAGGGGGCAAAGAATCATGTCTAAATCAATTTAGAATGGAGCGAAATGTTAGCGCATTGAAATACAATTTGAAGTTTGATACGGATAGTCCTCCTTTGTCTTTCCCTTTTTGTAAGTTTGATCATTTTATCCGGGATCATTTACCTTTCCCTCTTTGTAAGTTTGATCATTTTATCCGGGATCGTTTACCTTTCCCTCTTTGTAAGTTTGATCATTTTATCCGGGATCATTTACCTTTCCCTCTTTGTAAGTTTGATCATTTTATCCGGGATCGTTTACCTTTCCCTCTTTGTAAGTTTGATCATTTTATCCGGGATCGTTTACCTTTCCCTCTTTGTAAGTTTGATCATTTTATCCGGGATCGTTTACCTTTCCCTCTTTGTAAGTTTGATCATTTTATCCGGGATCGTTTACCTTTCCCTCTTTGTAAGTTTGATCATTTTATTCGGGATCGTTTACCTTGCCATATGAATTTTGAAACTTCACTATGAATTTTATCCCAATAGCCAGAAGGGGGAAACATGGGAATAACAGCATGGCACCTCACTTCAAGTTCTTAGGAAACTATGCAGTATTTATTTATTTTTTATGTATTAGTTCTTACATTGTTACCCCAGGTAATCTTAGGTTTTATTACATACAGTCGGGAGGAACTATTGGATATAAGAGTAACGTCAACTCACCAACATTACGACCAGGAATACGACTTTCCCGAAGCGGATCCTCTGTTCGGACCACCACCCAGGACAATGGAGCTAATTCCAGTGGGCGATCCAAAGCAACGACACCGCAGAAGGGGCAGACAAAGCTGCCACCTGGCCAGGCTCCATAGATGTGCACATCGCACACCGCTCCCAAGTATACCACTAGCCAATGTCCAGTCTCTTGACAACAAGGTAGACGAAATTCGAGCAAGGGTTGCCTTCCAGAGACACATCAGAGATTGTAACATTCTCTGTTTCACGGAAACATGGCTTTCTCAGGATATGTTGTCGGAATCGGTTCAGCCACCAGGCTTCTCTATGCATCGCGCCAACAGAGATAAACACCTCTCTGGGAAAAGGAAGGGCATAATGTATGCTTTATGATTACTGACTCATGGTGTAATCATAACAACATGCAGAAACTCAAGTCCTTCTGCTCACCCGATTTAGAATTCCTTACAATCAAGTGCAGGCCGATTTTACCTACCAAGAGAATTCTCGTCATTGATAGTCACAGCTGTGTACATTCCCCCTCAAGCAGACACCAAGAAGGCCATTAAGGAACTTCACTGGACTGTATGCAAACTGGAAACCATACATCCTGACACGGAACACAAACCGTCTGCGCGCGTGCGCCATCGTGCGCCACCGTGTTTTGATATTTTAACTTGCGTGTCGTGATTGTGATTACGCGATCACGACACGCAGGTTAAAACTTCTTGTCAATAGGGGGGCGCTGTTTTCACTTTGGAAAAAATCGTGCCCAAATTAAACTGCCTCTTACTGTATTCTAGATCGTACAATATGCATATTATTATTACTATTGGATAGAAAACACTCTCAAGTTTCTAAAACTGTTTGAATTATATCTGTGAGTAAAACAGAACTAATTTTGCAGCAAACTTCCATATAGGAAGTGAAAAATCTGAAAACGATGCTCTGTTCCAGGGCCTGCCTATTCAATTGCCTTATATTTATCGATATGCATGCACTTCATACGCCTTCCACTAGATGTCAACAGGCAGTGGAAGGTGGAATGGGGTGTCTAGCTTGATCTGAGGCCGAACAAGAGCTTTTGGAGTGACAGGTGTGGAAATTTCTTTGTCTTCTCTGACGCGTGAAGTACGTCGACATTGTCTTCTGATAAGCGTTCGGTATACACGGCGGATATCTCCGGCTCTGATTTTATTTGATACATGTGATAATAACATCATAAAGTATTTTTTTTCAACCGAGTTTTATCAGTTTATTCAACGTTTATTGGGACTTTTGGAATTTTCCGTTCTTTGCGTCAAGAGAAGATGGGCATGTTCGCGCCACATGGCTAGCTAAGGTTGCTAATTCGACAGGAGAAAAGGACATTCTAAAACAAAACAACGATTTATTCTGGACCAAGGACTCCTTGTACAAGATTCTGATGGAAGCTCAGCAAAAGTAAGAACAATTTATGATGTTAATTCGTATTTCTGTGGAAAATGTTAATTCTATTCTCCGCCGTTTTGGCGGGCGCTTTCTCGCAATAACGCAAGCTGTTTGTTATGGTAAAGTTATTTTTAAAAATCTAACACGGCGGTTGCATTAAGAACCAGTGTATCTTTCATTGCTGTACAACATGTATTTTTTAGTAAAGTTTATGATGAGTTCTTTGGTTAGATTAGGTGAGTGTCCAAAATAGCTCCTGACATTCTGGGGAAATGTTGCTACATTTTCACAATGTATAACCACGGTTTGCAGCTCTAAATATGCACATTTCCGAACAAAACATAAGTGTATTGTATAACCTGATGTTATAAGACTGTCATCTGATGAAGTTGTTCAAGGTTAGTGATTAATTTTATATCTTTTGCTGGTTTTTGCGAATGCTATCTATGCGGTGAATAAATGCGGTTGTGTGTTTGGCTATTGTGGTAAGCTAATATAATGCTATATTGTGTTTTCGCTGTAAAACACTTAAAAAATCGGAAATATTGGCTGGATTCACAAGATGTTTATCTTTCATTTGCTGTACACCATGTATGTTTCAAAAATGTTTTATGATGAGTATTTGGGTATTTCACGTTGCTCTCTGTAATTATTCTGGCTGCTTTGGTGATATTTTTGATGGTAGCTGCAATGTAAAACTATGATTTATACCTCAAATATGCACATTTTCGAACAAAACATAAATTTATTGTATAACATGTTATAAGACTGTCATCTGATGAGGTTCTTTCTTGGTTAGTAACTAATTATATCTCTATTTGGTGGGTTTTGTGATAGCTACCTATGCGGTAGAAACATGGTGAAAATATGCGGTTGAGTCTTTGGCTATTGTGGTTAGCTAATAGAAATACATATTGTGTTTTCGCTGTAAAACATTTTAAATATCGGAAATGATGGCTGGATTCACAAGATGTTTATCTTTCATTTGCTGTATTGGACTTGTGATTTCATGAAAATTATATTATATGATATCCCTGTCCCGTTAGGCTAGGCTATGCTAGTCAGCTTTTTTGATGAGGAGGATCCCGGATCCGGGAGAGAGAAGTGGTAGAGGTTAAACGGTCAACCTAATCGTTTCTAGTCATCTCTCCTCCTTCCAGGCTTTTTCTTCTCTTGACTTTATATTGCGATTTGCAACTTTCATAAATTAGGTGCATTACTGCCACTGACCTCATTTGTCTTTCAATCACTCACGTGGGTATAACCAATGAGGAGATGGCACGTGGGTATCTGCTTCTATAAACCAATGAGGAGATGGGAGAGGCAGGACTTGCAGCGCAATCTGCGTCACAAATAGAACTGACTTCTATTTTAGCCCATGGCAATGCAGACGCTCGTTGGAGCGCACGAGCAGTGTGGGTGCAATAATTGAATAACATAGATTTCTACATTTATTTTGCAACGCTCGCGCACGCGACGTGAGCGGTGTAGTCAGCCTGTGAGGCTGCGTTTATTGTAGCTGGGATTTTAACAAAGAAAATTTGAGAACAAGTCTACCTAAATTCTTCCAGCATATTGATTGCGCTACTCGCATGCGCAACACCCTCTACCACTGCTACTCCACGATGCATACAAAGCCCTCCCCCGCCCTCCCTTCGGTAAGTCCGACCACGACGCCATCTTCCTTCTTCCGTCTTAAAGGCAGAAACTCAAACAGGATGTACCAGTGACGAGAACCATTCAATGCTGGTCCGACCAATCGGAAGCCACGATTTTGGGGTGGCAGGTAGCCTAGTGGTTAGAGCATTGGGCCTGTAACCGAACGGTTGCTGGATTGAATTCCTGAGCTGACAAGGTAAACATCTGTCGTTCTGCCTCTGATCAAGGCAGTTAACACACTGTTCTCCAGGATGCCGTCATTGTAAATAAGAATTTGTTCTTAACTGACTTGCCTAGTTAAATAAAGGTTACACATTCAAGATTGTTTTGATCACTTGGACTGGAATATGTTCCTGTCAGCCTCAGAGAACAACATCGACCTATACGCTGACTCGGTGAGTGCGGTTATAAAGAAGTGCATTGGAGATGTTGGACCCACTGTGACTATTAAAACCTACCCTAACCAGAAACCGCGGATGGATGGCGGCATTCACGCAAAACTGAAAGCACGATCCACCGCATACAACCATGGAAAGGGAATATGGGAATGGGAATATGTCTGAATATAAACAATGTAGTTATTCCCTCCGCAAGGCTATCAAACAAGCGAAATGCCAGTACAGGGACAAGGTGGAGTCGCAATTCAACGGCTCAGACTTGAGATGTATGTGGCAGGTTCTACAGGAAATCACAGACTACAAAAAGAAATCCAGCCACGTCATGGACACCAATGTCACGCTTCCAGACAAACTAAATGCCTTCTTTGCCCGCTTTGAGGATCATACAGTGCCACCGTCTCAGCTAACAAGGACTGCGCACCCCCCTCTCCTTCTCCGTGGCTGACGTGAGTAAAACATTTAATTGTGTTAACCCTCGCAAGGCTGCTGGCCCAGACGGCATTCCTAGCTGCATTCCCAAAGCATGCGCAGACCAGCTGGCTGGTGTGTTTACGGACATATTCAATCGCTCCCTATCCCAGTCTGCTGTTCCCACATGCTTCAAGATGGCTGCCATTGTTCCTGTACCCAAGGAGGCAAAGATAACTGAACTAAATCACTCCCGCCTCATAGCACTCACATCAAGAAGTGCTTTGAGAGACTAGTCAAGGATCATATCACCTCCACTTTACCGGCCACCCTAGACCCACTTCAGTTTACATATCACCCCAACAGGTGCACAGACGACGCAATCGCCATTGCACTGCACACTGCCCTATCCCATCTGGCCAAGAGGAATACCTATGTAAGAATGCTGTTCATTGACTACAGCTCAGCATTCAACACCAAAGTACCCTCCAAGCTCAACATCAAGCTGGAGGCCCTGGGTCTCAACCCCGCCCTGTGCAATTGTGTCCTGGACTTTCTGACTGGCCGCCCCCATTTGGTGAAGGTAGGAAACAACATCTCCACTTCGCTGACTCTCAACACTGGGGCCCCACAAGGGTGCGTGCTCAGCCCTCTCCTGTACTCCCTGTTCACCCACGACTGCGTGGCCATGCACGCCTCCAACTCAATCATCAAATTTGCAGATGTCAACAAAAGTAGTGGGCTTGATTACCAACAACGACGAGACAGCCTACAGGGAAGAAGTGAAGACACTCAGAGTGTGGTGTCAGGAAAACAACCTTTCACTCAATGTCAGAAAAACAAAGGAGATGATCATGGACTTCAGGAAACAGCAGAGGGAGCACCCGCCACATCGACGGGACAGCAGTGGAGATGGTGGAAAGTTTTACGTTCCTCGGCGTACACATCACAGACAAACTGAAATGGTCCACTCACACAGACAGTGTGGTGAAGGAGGCTGAAGAAATGTGGCTTGTCACCCAAAACCCTGACAAACTTTTACAGATGCACAATCGAGAGCATCCTGTCAGGCTGTATCACAGCCTGGTACGGCAACTGCACCGCCATCATCCACAAGGCTCTCCAGAGGGTGGTGCGGTCTGCACAACGCATCACCGGGGGCAAACTACCTGCCCTCAATGACAGCTACAGCACCCGATGTCACAGGAAGGCCAAAAAGATCATCAAGGACATCAACCACCCGAGCCACTGCCTGTTCACACCGCTACCATCCAGAAGGCGAGGTCAGTACAGGTGCATCAAAGCTGGGACCGAGAGATTGAAAAACAGCTTCTATCTCAATACCATCAGACTGCTAAACAGCAATCACTAACTCAGAGAGGCTGCTGCCTACATTGAGACCCAATCCCTGGCCACGTTAATAAATGGATCACTAGTCATTTAAATAATGCCACTTTAATGGTTACACATCTTACATTACTCATATCACATATAAATACTGTATTTTATACCATCTATTGCACCTTGCCTATGCTGCTCAGCCTTCGCTCATTCATATACTTACATGTACATATTCTCATTCACCCTTTAGATTTGTGTGTATTAGGTTGTTGTTGGGGAATTGTTAGATGACTTGTTAGATATTACGGCACTATCGGAACTAGAAGCACGAGCATTTCGCTACACTCGCATTAGTAAAAGTCGCTGAAGCTGGAGACTTATATTTCCCTCACTAACTTTAAACATCAGCTATCTGAGCAGCTAACCGATCGCTGCAGCTGTACATAGTCAATCTGTAAATAGCCCACCCAATCTCCATACCTCATCCCCATATTGTTTTTATTTACTTTTCTGCTCTTTTGCACACCAGTATCTCTACTTGCACATCATCATCTGCTCATCTATCACTCCAGTGTTAATCTGCTAAATTGTAATTACTTCGCTACTATGGCCTAGTTAATGCCTTACCTCCTCACGCCATTTGCACACACTGTATATAGACGTTCCTTTTTTTTGTGTTATTGACTGTATGTTTTGTTTATTCCATGTGCAACTATGTGTTGTTGTTTGTATCGCACTGCTTTGCTTTATCTTGTTCAGGTTGCAGTTGTAAATGAGAACTTGTTCTCAACTAGCTTACCTGGTTAAATAAAGGTGAAATAAAAATAAATAAAAATAAATTAAAATTAAAATCTGATAACCATGTGTATGTGACAGATAAAATTTGATTTGATTTGGGAAGCATTGAACTACAGAAATTCAGCCATGACAATATATTCAATAGATATTCTGCTGTTTAAAGCAACAAGGATGTTAGTCAATCTATTGAGGTCAGATTGAATTGATTTGAGAATTCTGTTAAAGTAGATTAGATTCATTTTATAATTTGAGATGAAGCTGAATTTATGATCTTCAATATGTTTAGGAGCGATCGAGATGCATTGTCTAGTAAAATATCGGCTGCGTATAATCAGATGAAGTGCTCAGTAGATTTGAGGAAATTGTGTATTACTTCCTTTGATTGGACGAATTGCCTGGGCCAGAGGTTCCATAGATAATAAAAATAGCAGAGGAGAAATCGGATCACCTTGTCTGCTGCGTCTAGTGATTCTGAATGGATTGTAGCACATATTGCCTGTTATAACTATTGCTGAGGTATTGGCAAATAGTATGTTAATCATATTAATGAAATTGGAGCCAAGAGGGACCAGAGATATGACCATTCAAAGATTTTTTTGCCGCGAGAGATAAAACAGATGAAACATTTAAGATATTTAATAGTTGAGGATAAACTTTAGACGGGAGTAAATCTCGAGACGGGACGACAATATTTTGGAAAACAGATTAATATTTGTGTTTATCAAAAATAGGGTGCACTAGTGAGAACACTTTTTATTTAACTGGGTAAATTGACTGAGAACACATTCTCATTTACAGCAGCAAGCTGGGAAATAGTTACAGGGGAGAGGATGAACAAGCCAATAGTAATCTGGGGATGATTAGGTGACAGTGACAGTATGAGGGGAAGATTGGACATTTTGCCAGGACACCAGGGTTAACACCCCTACTCTTACCATAAGTGCCATGGGATCATAGCGACCACAGAGAGTCAGGACACCTGTTTAACATCCCATCCAAAAGACAGCACTTTACATAAGGCAATGTCCCCAATCCTACTGTCCCTCCAACACCACTTCCAGCAGCATCTGGTCTCCCATCCAGGACCAACCCTGCTTAGCTTCAGAAGCAAACCAGCAGTGGGATGCAGGGTGGCATCCTTATCCTTTAAAAAAAAAACTGCAATTGGTGCTGTATTCACATCTCTCCCTAATGAACCTCTGTAAACGGCTGTGTTAATCATTTAGACCAATACTGGACCTAATTGATTCCAACATTTTATATAGACCTCAGGGAGAATACCGTCCCATCCAAATGACTTGCCTTTATTCATGCTTTCCAATGCTCTTTTGAGTTCATTGAGAGAGAGTTGGTCTCCCAGAGAGACGGCTTCTTTTGTTGAGATAAAAGAGGACTTCTTAATTATTTTAGAAAGAACTTAGTCTTGCTTGGTGTGGATTAACAACCAGAGGTGTACAGTTCTTTATAGAAGCGGCAGAGTCTTTGATTGATTAATTTGGGTTCTGATAGTAATTCCCCTGTTTCAGATACAATAGTTGCTATATCAGCTAATTGATCGTTACTGCGTAGCTGGTTGGCCAGTAAACAGCTGGGACGATTACCATGGACGTAATAGTGAGTCTAACTCGTTGGATGGCAAATTCTGCTCCCTGTCTTATCAATAAATTAAGTTATACCTTGACTTTGGAAAGAGTAATAGCTACCTGGTCTGAAAAATGTGTTTGTTGAGAACATATTAACGTAGTTAACAACATTAGCTTTTTGTGGCTCTTTTAGGAGATTCTGACATTTGTAATTGGCAGTATTAGGCATGGTGATCAGACAAGCTTATGTGTCAAAATGTCAATTTTTTTAATTTGAGAAAATAGAGGTGTAGACAATAATATAACATCGATTTGGGAGAATGTTTTATGCCTGTTTTAGTAGAAAGTGTACTCGTTTGCTTTTGGATTAGTACAGACGTTTCCGTGAGAAGACAGATTTTGGGGATGTCTCCTGGTCTGACAAACACAGCTGTAGCTCGGCCACCTTCCACCGCAGATGTGGAAGGCTGATATAGACAGATGTGGAAGGCCGACATAGACAGATGTGGAAGGCCGACATAGACAGATGTGGAAGGCCGACATAGACAGATGTGGAAGGCCGACATAGACAGATGTGGAAGGCCGACATAGACAGATGTGGAAGGCCGACATAGACAGATGTGGAAGGCCGACATAGACAGATGTGGAAGGCCGACATAGACAGATGTGGAAGGCCGACATAGACAGATGTGGAAGGCCGACATAGACAGATATGGAAGGCCGACATAGACAGATGTGGAAGGCCGACATAGACAGATGTGGAAGGCCGACATAGACAGATGTGGAAGGCCGACATAGACAGATGTGGAAGGCCGACATAGACAGATGTGGAAGGCCGACATAGACAGATGTGGAAGGCCGACATAGACAGATGTGGAAGGCCGACATAGACAGATGTGGAAGGCCGACATAGACAGATGTGGAAGGCCGACATAGACAGATGTGGAAGGCCGACATAGACAGATGTGGAAGGCCGACATAGACAGATGTGGAAGGCCGACATAGACAGATGTGGAAGGCCGACATAGACAGATGTGGAAGGCCGACATAGACAGATGTGGAAGGCCGACATAGACAGATGTGGAAGGCCGACATAGACAGATGTGGAAGGCCGACATAGGCGTATGTGGGTGGATTTATGGATACATTTAAGAAAAGTGATTATGCCTTCTTGGTATTCGCCTTTACCCACGATGGTGATTTTGAGTTTCTTATGTATCCTTATGATTACACCGTTAATGTTTGGAGCTGATTAAAAAGCAGCCCGTTTGTACAAATGGTTCTACATTCTACGTGCGTCCTTATGGAGCCGGTGTGTTCTAGGAGCGTTGTCCTCATGGAGCCGGTGTGTTCTAGGAGCGTTGTCCTCATGGAGCCGGTGTGTTCTAGGAGCGTTGTCCTCATGGAGCCGGTGTGTTCTAGGAGCGTTGTCCTCATGGAGCCGGTGTGTTCTAGGAGCGTTGTCCTCATGGAGCCGGTGTGTTCTAGGAGCGTTGTCCTCATGGAGCCGGTGTGTTCTAGGAGCGTTGTCCTCATGGAGCCGGTGTGTTCTAGGAGCGTTGTCCTCATGGAGCCGGTGTGTTCTAGGAGCGTTGTCCTCATGGAGCCGGTGTGTTCTAGGAGCGTTGTCCTCATGGAGCCGGTGTGTTCTAGGAGCGTTGTCCTCATGGAGCCGGTGTGTTCTAGGAGCGTTGTCCTCATGGAGCCGGTGTGTTCTAGGAGCGTTGTCCTCATGGAGCCGGTGTGTTCTAGGAGCGTTGTCCTCATGGAGCCGGTGTGTTCTAGGAGCGTTGTCCTCATGGAGCCGGTGTGTTCTAGGAGCGTTGTCCTCATGGAGCCGGTGTGTTCTAGGAGCGTTGTCCTCATGGAGCCGGTGTGTTCTAGGAGCGTTGTCCTCATGGAGCCGGTGTGTTCTAGGAGCGTTGTCCTCATGGAGCCGGTGTGTTCTAGGAGCGTTGTCCTCATGGAGCCGGTGTGTTCTAGGAGCGTTGTCCTCATGGAGCCGGTGTGTTCTAGGAGCGTTGTCCTCATGGAGCCGGTGTGTTCTAGGAGCGTTGTCCTCATGGAGCCGGTGTGTTCTAGGAGCGTTGTCCTCATGGAGCCGGTGTGTTCTAGGAGCGTTGTCCTCATGGAGCCGGTGTGTTCTAGGAGCGTTGTCCTCATGGATCCGGTGTGTTCTAGGAGCGTTGTCCTCATGGAGCCGGTGTGTTCTAGGAGCGTTGTCCTTATGGAGCCGGTGTGTTCTAGGAGCGTTGTCCTCATGGAGCCGGTGTGTTCTAGGAGCGTTGTCCTCATGGAGCCGGTGTGTTCTAGGAGCGTTGTCCTCATGGAGCCGGTGTGTTCTAGGAGCGTTGTCCTCATGGAGCCGGTGTGTTCTAGGAGCGTTGTCCTCATGGAGCCGGTGTGTTCTAGGAGCGTTGTCCTCATGGAGCCGGTGTGTTCTAGGAGCGTTGTCCTCATGGAGCCGGTGTGTTCTAGGAGCGTTGTCCTCATGGAGCCGGTGTGTTCTAGGAGCGTTGTCCTCATGGAGCCGGTGTGTTCTAGGAGCGTTGTCCTCATGGAGCCGGTGTGTTCTAGGAGCGTTGTCCTCATGGAGCCGGTGTGTTCTAGGAGCGTTGTCCTCATGGAGCCGGTGTGTTCTAGGAGCGTTGTCCTCATGGAGCCGGTGTGTTCTAGGAGCGTTGTCCTCATGGAGCCGGTGTGTTCTAGGAGCGTTGTCCTCATGGAGCCGGTGTGTTCTAGGAGCGTTGCTATATCAATATGGTCTCATACTAGGATTTCAAGACAGCTGGAACCTTTGATAGGACCAATTAGGTCTTTCTAATTCTGAGAGAGAATAGCTAGTGTTGCCATTGTTTTTCAGACAGGAATATTATGTTAATGATGTAATTGTTATTTTTAGTGCTGATACAGTAAGCCCATGGATGTGGGGAAAACAGGACCCACAGGGAAACTCACCCATTGGTCGTATCCCAACTCCCTGGCTATCCATATATATATTTTTTTAATTAAACCATCTGGTTTGCTATATAAGGAATTTCAAAGGATTTATAGCATTTGCTTTTACTTTTGAACTTAAGTATATTTAAAACCAGAAACTTTTAGAATTTTACTAAAGTAGTGTTTTACTGGGTGACTTTCACTTTTACTTGAGTCATTTTCTATTAAGGCACGTGTCAAACTCATTCCACGAAGGGCCGAGTGTCTACGGGTTCCCTCGTACTTGATTGATTAATTAAGGTCTCTGATTAGTAAGGAACTCCCCTCACCTGGTTGTCTAGGTCTTAATTGAAAGGAAAAAACGAATTGACTCAAATTATGTCAATTAGCCTATCAGAAGCTTCTAAAGCCATGACATCATTTTCTGGAATTTTCCAAGCTGTTTAAAGGCACAGTCAACTTAGTGTATGTAAACTTTTGACCCACTGGAATTGTGATACAGTGAATTATAAGTGAAATAATCTGTCTGTATGTAACGCTCGTCGTATGAAGTAGAAGGAGACCAAGGTGCAGCGTGGGAAGCGTTCATGATATTTAATCAAACTGAACACTGAAACAAAATAACAAAGTAGAACAAAACGAAACACTTCTGTCAGGTGCAGACACACAAAACAGAAAACAACTACCCACAAAACACAGGTGGGAAAAAGGCTGCCTAAGTATGATTCCCAATCTGAGACAACGATAGACAGCTGCCTCTGATTGGGAACCACACTCGGCCAAGAAATAGAAACATAGAATGCCCACCATAATCACACCCTGGCCTAACCGAAATAGAGAATAAAAACCTCTCTATGGCCAGGGCGTGACACTGTAAACAATTGTTGGAAAAATTACTTGTGTCATGCACAAAGTAGATGTCCTAACCGACTTGCCAAAATTATAGTTTGGTAACAGGAAATTTGTGGAGTGGTTGAAAAACAAGTTTTAATGACTCCAACCTAAGTGTATGTAAACTTCCGACTTCACCTGTAGATGTCTATATGGATAGAGGGAGTTTATTTTTAATTTTTAGAAGGGAATCGTTGCATTATTCCTCTGTTGTGATGGACACCTCTGCTATGACTCTCTCTCTCTCTCTCTCTCTCTCTCTCTCTCTCTCTCTCTCTCTCTCTCTCTCTCTCTCTCTCTCTCTCTCTCTCTCTCTTTCTTCACCTTTCCCTCTTCATCCTCCCTCTCTCCCCCAACTCTCCCCTCATCTCTGCCCCCTGGACTCATATCCTCCTGTCCCTCTCCTCACCCTCTGTAGCATGATATACTACAGTACCCATAACCCTCTGTAGCATGATATACTACAGTACCCATAACCCTCTGTAGCATGATATACTACAGTACCCATAACCCTCTGTAGCATGATATACTACAGTACCCATAACCCTCTGTAGCATGATATACTACAGTACCCATAACCCTCTGTAGCATGATATACTACAGTACCCATAACCCTCTGTAGCATGATATACTACAGTACCCATAACCCTCTGTAGCATGATATACTACAGTACCCATAACCCTCTGTAGCATGATATACTACAGTACCCATAACCCTCTGTAGCATGATATACTACAGTACCCATAACCCTCTGTAGCATGATATACTACAGTACCCATAACCCTCTGTAGCATGATATACTACAGTACCCATAACCCTCTGTAGCATGATATACTACAGTACCCATAACCCTCTGTAGCATGATATACTACAGTACCCATAACCCTCTGTAGCATGATATACTACAGTACCCATAACCCTCTGTAGCATGATATACTACAGTACCCATAACCCTCTGTAGCATGATATACTACAGTACCCATAACCCTCAGTAGCATGATATACTACAGTACCCATAACCCTCTGTAGCATGATATACTACAGTACCCATAACCCTCTGTAGCATGGTATACTACAGTACCCATAACGCTCTGTATTCTGTATCCGGTTTGATCTAACTAAACACGTTCCTAAAGCTAACACTATGGTGTCCCGTCTCCTTATTATTTCAATACAGCCTATACCCCCCTTGTTCTTCTTCTCTCACCTCCCTCCATCCAGATATGATCCTCTCCCTAGCTGCAGCTATGAGCAGCGGCGGCATCCCCCAGAACACTACTTCCTCCTCGACCTTTGACCCCTCGTCCCTGGACCCCTGGCTTGACCCCTACCCTGACTCCTACCCTGACCTCCCCGGGGTTAACGCCTCCTCCTCCGACGTCCCTGGCCGCACCTATACCTCCGACCTTGACTTACGACCTCTGACCTCACAACAGGTTAGACATGATGTCATCAAGTTTAGTAAATTTTTTTGTTGTGATTGCTGATTTCATTGCTTTAAAAAAAATCTTACTGGATAAGTATAGTGACCTTTGGGTGTTTTGAGAATTTCTCATCATATAGATTATAATTACTTTGTTGATGATTGTTACTTTGTTCATGATTGTGATGATTTTTATTTTATTATTGTGGTTATTATTGTTGTTATTATCATATAATGATGATTATCATGATAAGGATATGATGATTATTGTCATCAACAGGATGTCAGCCCATGGGATGTGGCGTTATGTGTCACGGGTACACTCATCGCCTGCGAGAACGCTCTGGTCATCGCCGTCCTCTTCTACACGCCGACCCTCAGAGCCCCAATGTTCATCCTGATCGGCTCGCTGGCATTCGCCGACCTCCTGGCGGGTCTCGGTCTCATCCTGAACTTCGTGTTCACCTATCTTGTCGAGGGAGAGGTCGTGACCTTGGTTGCCACAGGGATTCTCATTGCGGCATTCTCGGCATCCATCTTGAATATCTTGGCGATCACCGTGGACAGGTACGGTAATAATTATGTCTCTCTTTATATCTTAAAATTAGAATTGAAGGGATACAGACGTTTTCACATTTTCTGACTTTGCAGATAGCTACTTTGTTGAGAAAAGTTTTACTTGCAATGACAGTGATATGCGGCGTGGTTGAATGCACTGGGTGTAAATGTGCTAAAGGTGTAAATGTGAATGTAAAACAAGGACTGGATTTCGAGTGTTCATTGCATTACAGGTACCTGTCGCTGTACAACGCGCTGACCTACCACACGGAGCGGACTGTCCTCTTCACATACCTGGTGGTAGGGGTCATCTGGTTGGTGTGTCTGGTCCTCGGCGTCCTCCCCGCGCTCGGGTGGAACTGCCTAGACGACCAATCAACGTGCTCAGTCTGTCGACCCGTCACCAAATCCAACGCTGTCGCCCTCGCTGTCTTCTTCCTACTGGTTTTCGCGTTGATGATGCAACTCTACCTACAGATCTGTCGGATCGCGTTCCGTCACGCTCAGCAAATCGCCGTCCAGCATCAGTTCCTCGCCATTTCCACAACCAAAGGAGTCCAGACGCTCTTCGTGATTCTCTGCACCTTCGCCATGTGTTGGCTGCCATTTGCTATGTATTCTATCGTGGCGGATTCAAGCTATCCTATCATATATACATACTCTACGGTGCTGCTGGCGGCGTGTAATTCAGTCATAAATCCTATTATATATGCGTTCAGGAACCCGGATATACAGAAGGGGCTCTGGTTGGCGTGTTGTGGGTGTGTCCCGTCAAATCTGAGTCTGAGACCTCGAGCCAGGACGTCCAGTGATGTATAGGGAAGCATTGTTCATGGCTACGACCGCTCCAACCTCTCCCTCCGGCCCTGGACCTTCAGCAATGTCTAGGGAGGGGGTGTAGCGACGTATATAGAAGGGGTGCAGGATGATGACGGTATTGGAGGAGGTGTGGGTGTACGCCCTCCAACCTAGCTCTGTGACCCAGGGCCTCCAGCAAACCTGGACATCCAGAAGAGACTGTGGCGGTGAGATCAAGGGACATGGTAATGACCCCCCCTAGGATCTCCAGTGAGGGGGTAAGCTTTAGGGAGAGGACTCAGTGAAGTCAACGGGGACCCTAAGGCAAGAGGGAGGGTGTGGGGTGGTGACCTGGCAATGTAACTCCCTTCCCATCCTTCTCCAGGGTCTAGATCAGAGTTGCAGGGGCGGATGTGGCTCTCATTCATCAAAGGATGAGGGGCCATGGACTGGACTGAGAAAGTCTGGGATGGTTTGCCCTGGGCCTAGGCTATACTGTAACCCAATGGATAGAGTTGGTGGTTCAGAACTGTCATTGTGTGGGGCTTAGGTTAAACGCTTTACAATGCCACTTCAGTGGGGGATCATAGGCCTCTAAAAGGCTACTCGTTCAGAGGGTGAGCACGAGTACTACAGCCTAAGGAGTGGCCTCGATGGAAGATGAGCTAACTTGCTCATGATGAGCTAACTTACTTATGATGAGCTAACTTACTTATGATGAGCTAACTTACTTATGATGAGCTAACTTACTTATGATGAGCTAACTTACTTATGATGAGCTAACTTACTTATGATGAGCTAACTTACTTATGATGAGCTAACTTACTTATGATGAACTAACTTACTTATGATGAGCTAACTTACTTATGATGAACTAACTTACTTATGATGAGCTAACTTACTTATGATGAGCTAACTTACTTATGATGAGCTAACTTACTTATGATGAGCTAACTTGCTCATGATGAGCTAACTTACTTATGATGAGCTAACTTGCTCATGATGAGCTAACTTACTTATGGTGAGCTAACTTACTTATGATGAGCTAACTTGCTTATGATGAGCTAACTTGCTTATGATGAGCTAACTTGCTTATGATGAGCTAACTTGCTTATGATGAGCTAACTTGCTTATGATGAGCTAACTTACTCATGATGAGCTAACTTACTTATGATGAGCTAACTTGCTTATGATGAGCTAACTTGCTTATCATGAGCTAACTTGCTTATGATGAGCTAACTTGCTTATGATGAGCTAACTTTCTTATGATGAGCTAACTTGCTTATGATGAGCTAACTTACTTATGATGAGCTAACTTGCTTATCATGAGCTAACTTGCTTATCATGAGCTAACTTACTTATGATGAGCTAACTTGCTTATGATGAGCTAACTTGCTTATGATGAGCTAACTTGCTTATCATGAGCTAACTTGCTTATGATGAGCTAACTTGCTTATGATGAGCTAACTAGCCAACAATGGTAATGTGTGTTAGGTGAGAATGCTAATGAGGTTTTCATTCAAAACCTTAGAAACTATCATGCCACAACGATCTTGTTGTGCAGGCAGGCAGGCCAGGCAGGCAGGCAGGCAGGCAGGCAGACAGACAGACAGACAGACAGACAGACAGACAGACAGACAGACAGACAGACAGACAGACAGACAGACAGACAGACAGACAGACAGACAGACAGACACTCATGATAAGCAAGAACCACCAACTCAGACAGACAGACAGACAGACAGACAGACAGACAGACAGACAGACAGACAGACAGACAGACAGACAGACAGACAGACAGACAGACAGACAGACAAAGCCGATATAAAGTCTGATTCATTGTTACTCTTGGAGAAGAAACATAACATATTTTGAAAAGCCCACAAGCCCCAAAAGGTTTCCCTGTTATTACCAATGCTATCAACCAGAAAAACATTTTTTTTTAGAGCTACTAAGCAATCGTCTGTATGTTGCCGGCCTACAGTCATGAGGAATAGAAATGCAATTACAGTCAAGTCATCGTTCTAGTAATTCTAGAAACACACCGGCAGCTAAAACCGATTCAGCACCACGGACAGCGAAACACAGCGTCAAGACATTGCCAATGTGCGTCAAAAGCTAACTTCAGCACCATGGATAGCGACCAGCGAGCTGATGCTTGTAGTCCCTACATGATTCTGCTCTATGGTCAGTTTTTGCACTCTCCCCCTTACTGGTTAATTTAACCAATTTGGAAA
The DNA here is from genome assembly GCF_045679555.1 of Salvelinus alpinus. Classification (NCBI taxonomy): domain Eukaryota; kingdom Metazoa; phylum Chordata; class Actinopteri; order Salmoniformes; family Salmonidae; genus Salvelinus; species Salvelinus alpinus. The sequence goes on from NC_092116.1 coordinate 26,853,747, forward strand.
GTGAAATCTGATTCTAGATCTGTGTCTAAGGTCAAGGGAAATTCTATCCGGAGCCAGCTAACCAGACCGTCGTTTTCACACGTCTCACTGGTTGTACGGTTGAATAATTCATTGGAAAACAGGCCTGGTGTAGAGAGAAGGAGAAAACACAGCCCTGTGAGTTTATCTTTCCAGACAGACAGAGCGAGAGGTGACAAAACGTGTGTCACAGCCGGGGCTTGTGTTCGCAGGGCCTTTGGCGGAGTTTCGATCACTTTGCGGTGTGGTGGGTTCTAACCATTCTAGTTCTAACTAATGGTTCTAAATGACACGGTGGGTTCTAACCATTCTAGTTCTAACTAATGGTTCTAAATGACACGGTGGGTTCTAACCATTCTAGTTCTAACTAATGGTTCTAAATGACACGGTGGCTTCTAACCATTCTAGTTCTAACTAATGGTTCTAAATGACACGGTGGGTTCTAACCTTTCTAGTTCTAACTAATGGTTCTAAATGACACGGTGGCTTCTAACCATTCTAGTTCTAACTAATGGTTCTAAATGACACGGTGGGTTCTAACCATTCTAGTTCTAACTAATGGTTCTAAATGACACGGTGGGTTCTAACCATTCTAGTTCTAACTAATGGTTCTAAATGACACGGTGGGTTCTAACCTTTCTAGTTCTAACTAATGGTTCTAAATGACACGGTGGGTTCTAACCATTCTAGTTCTAACTAATGGTTCTAAATGACACGGTGGGTTCTAACCATTCTAGTTCTAACTAATGGTTCTAAATGACACGGTGGGTTCTAACCATTCTAGTTCTAACTAATGGTTCTAAATGACACGGTGGGTTCTAACCATTCTAGTTCTAACTAATGGTTCTAAATGACACGGTGGGTTCTAGCCATTATAGTTCTAACTAATGGTTCTAAATGACACGGTGGGTTCTAGCCATTCTAGGTCTAACTAATGGTTCTAAATGACGAGGTGGGTTCTAACCAAGTGACAGCAGAGGGAGTCTGTCATATCTGGCTAGTATCCTTTTAGAATGATCGTAGGTTGAAAGTATTGTGTGACAGGCAATCACAACAATTAATAGGTCTACACATCGGAATTCGATATCATATGCTATCATTAAAGGGACTTGAAATAACATTTCAACTGGCCTTATTGATTATGTACACGTGGGTTTAGAAGTATTGATTTAGGCAGACAAGCTAAATGATAACGATTGATTAACCCACGTCTGAAAACCCACAATGTAAACAGCATATTGACTACCCTTCATGTCAGGTGAAGTGAACATGGATCCAATAGGGTTCTATTGATTAGCTGCCGATGCATGGACAATAGACAACAGCAGCACAGCAGAACGGAATGCAGGACCAGACTGGGACCAGAAATCAGCCCTGGCATTTCTAACAAACCTGTCCATTTATTTCCTTGAACAATATTAGCCAGATAATGATCATTTTGCGCTTAAAAACCGAAGTTAGACAGTCCCATTGGCTAAAAATGGACCAGTCTGCCCCTGACGGAATGTAAAACACAAAACCGACTCTATGGGGTTTTATCTAAATGATTCTATTGGCCTATATACCCCTCTCTCTCAACGCTGTCTATGTCTCAACACAAGCTCCAAACCACACGCTCCCTCTCGGCTCTGTATCTCTGGACGTCTGTAAGAGAGAAGCTGACGTGTCTTAGCCTCAGCCGGATCAACGATGCGGTGGGTTAATGAGGTTTTGCAAGGTGAGCCGAGCAGCGGTGGTAGGGTAATGCGACCCACGGTTTCATTCTCACACAGATAGACAGACACACACGCAAACACACACACACACACACACAGACAGAGAGATTATAATGAGGTTAGTTTCTCCCTGAAAGGGAAGCTTGTAGTTAACTGATGTACAAAAGCTCCAATGACAGAGTTAACTTGTGGTACAATGAGAATACTTTAGGTTACTTCTGCATCCTAATGGAACGGCTTCCATTTCCTTGTCTCCTTTCCTTCACGATCTCTGATGGTTGAAAGACACTGACTGGATATGTGGTTAGTAAGGAAAAGAGATGAGGAGAGGACGCAAAATTAGACTATTAGGATGAAGCCCACAAACTGAACAGAAACCAGAGATATACTAGTACTGTCTTAAAAAGAATCATAATCATTCTTGTTTGCTCTCGATTCTGCAACCGCATCCACTGTTTAGTACAAACATCAACAGCAACACACCAACAATGGTAAAATACTACTGTGGACTATATGTGCCATGTGATGTACCAGTCATGGTGATAGTCGGCTGTGTTGGGAAAAAGGGAAAGTCTTAGAGGGCTTGCTTGGTGTTTAAATGGACAATTAGTAAAAAAACTAAACAAACAAAGAACAAACTATAACAAGCAACTCTCAAAATGGAGCACAGGACTGGACATTACTTACTGGGTGTTAACTTACTGGACGTTAACTTACTGGACATTAACTTACTGGATAATAACTTACTGGACATTAACTTACTGGACAATAACTTACTGGACGTTAACTTACTGGACATTAACTTACTGGACGTTAACTTACTGGACAATAACTTACTGGATAATAACTTACTGGACATTTACTTACTGGACAATAACTTACTGGACAATAACTTACTGGACAATAACTTACTGGACAATAACTTACTGGAAATTAACTTACTGGAAATTAACTTACTGGACATTAACTTACTGGACATTAACTTACTGGACATTAACTTACTGGACAATAACTTACTGGACGTTAACTTACTGGACATTAACTTACTGGACAATAACTTGCTGGACGTTAACTTACTGGACGTTAACTTACTGGACGTTAACTTACTGGACAATAACTTACTGGACGTTAACTTACTGGACGTTAACTTACTGGACGTTAACGTACTGGACAATAACTTACTGGACATTTACTTACTGGACAATAACTTACTGGACAATAACTTACTGGAAATTAACTTACTGGAAATTAACTTACTGGACATTAACTTACTGGACATTAACTTACTGGACACTAACTTACTGGACGTTAACTTACTGGAAATTAACTTACTGGACGTTAACTTACTGGAAATTAACTTACTGGACGTTAACTTACTGGACGTTAACTTACTGGACGTTAACTTACTGGACGTTAACTTACTGGACATGAACTTACTGGACATGAACTTACTGGACAATAACTTACTGGACGTTAACTTACTGGACGTTAACTTACTGGACGTTAACTTACTGGACAATAACTTGTTCATAATGTTGATGATGGGATTTTTCTACTTTGTAAAATGGTGTCTTTTCTATAGTTTTCTATTCAGTGGGGTGGATGAGCGAACAGTCACATGCTTTCCCTGTTAGGCTGAGCCCCGAATGGCACCCTGTTGCCGATATAGTGCACTAATTGTGAGCTCTATGGGCCCTGCAAAGCAGTGCACTAGATAGGGAATAGGGTTCCATTGGGTCTGTAGTGTAGTCAGGCAATGAATGCAAACCCAATTCCTCCAATTCCTTGAAAATGCAGATTCTGTAACTCTTCCGTTGGCCTTATCGTACCCAACTCCTCTGCAATAACGTTCAATGTGTTTGTAGTGGATAAAATAGCTCCAACAGTATTACTTACTACCGTGTACAGGTCAATCTCAAAAAGCTACAACTGAGAGAAGGGAAACTGGAACTAATGACCGATAGAATCCCTTCAACTCTCACAACATTCAACAATAAAAAATAAACAGAAACACGTTAGCCTAAATCTACATACCATGTGACTGATTATAGAACTAGATTCTAGATAGATCTAGATATGATGTGTATCTATGATATATGATGTATATCTATGATAACATCCAGATAAGTATTATCTGCTTGTGTCAGCCTTCAAAGCAGAAGACAACAGGTTTATATTGGGTTTATATTGGGTTTATATTTGTGAATAATGAATACACCCCTGGTCACTCTGATGGAAACGTTGGTTTCCACCACGGTGGTGGAAACTCTCTGATGGAAACGTTCAACCACGGTGGTGGAAACTCTCTGATGGAAACGTTTAACCACGGTGGTGGAAACTCTCTGAGGGAAACGTTTAACCACGGTGGTGGAAACTCTCTGATGGAAACGTTTAACCGGGGTGGTGGAAACTCTCTGATGGAAACGTTTAACCATGGTGGTGGAAACTCTCTGATGGAAACGTTCAACCACGGTGGTGGAAACTCTCTGATGGAAACGTTTAACCACGGTGGTGGAAACTCTCTGGGGGAAACGTTTAACCGCGGTGGTGGAAACTCTCTGAGGGAAACGTTTAACCACGGTGGTGGAAACTCTCTGATGGAAACGTTTAACCACGGTGGTGGAAACTCTCTGATGGAAACGTTTAACCACGGTGGTGGAAACTCTCTGATGGAAACGTTTAACCACGGTGGTGGAAACTCTCTGGGGGAAACGTTTAACCACGGTGGTGGAAACTCTCTGGGGGAAACGTTTAACCACGGTGGTGGAAACTCTCTGATGGAAACGTTTAACCACGGTGGTGGAAACTCTCTGATGGAAACGTTTAACCACGGTGGTGGAAACTCTCTGATGGAAACGTTTAACCACGGTGGTGGAAACTCTCTGATGTCTTCTTATGTGAGGTGCGTCCTCAAATGTCATTGAATCCCGTTATGAATATATACTCTGTTATGCCTATAGAGCGGGGGTGGAACGACCTAGCACTGTGTGTGTGTGTGTGTGTGTGTGTGTGTGTGTGTGTGTGTGTGTGTGTGTGTGTGTGTGTGTGTGTGTGTGTGTGTGTGTGTGTGTGTGTGTGTGTGTGTGTGTGTGTGTGTGTGTGTGTGTGTGTGTGTGTGTCACCCCGTGGTTCACAATTAATTTGTCCAATAGAAATCGGAGGATCGAATCGGAGGAATGAAAATACGGCAGGTTGTCCATTTTAGTTTCACTCCGTTTTCTTCCGTTTTGGTGCCTGATGATCACGAACCAGGTGATCGTCATCATTGACTTTTAATTAGTCTCTTGAATCACACCTGGAAACCAGCTGTGAGCACTCTATAGCCAATCAGTGATGTTAATTGGTTAATTGGTCAATTAACAGAGGAACGAAAACTACAGCAGACACGGTGGGCCTCCAGGATAAAAGCTTGACTCTCGTATGTATAAACACACCAAGATGGGCCATACTGCTGTAGACAAACCTATATAAATAGATTCTACTCATTCTATTTCTATACCCTTGCCACTGTCTCTTCAGGAGAGAAAGGGGGTTATTTTCCTTATTCAATGCTGTACAGAAACATATTTTTACATATTTTACATATTTTTACATATTCATCATCAGGGCATGAGTTTAAATAATATGGTTGTTAATGTGTGTGAGTGTGTGTTCTTATCGATGGTCAAAATCATTTCTTGAAACAATGTGTGGTGGATTATGCTAAAAAGTGCCATATTTCTTACTTATGACTAGTGGTTTATTTTGGCTGATGTATTTATCACGTATGCATCTCTGTCTGGTGTATTTCAAGGTAAAGGCATTCACGAGCTTTGAAATAGTATGATAGCCTATCACGTCTGATGTTGAGATGATATACAAGACCCTGATCAAACAAGACTGATCTAGGAACATTTTTATCCCCAACCCCTACCCCAACTTTCTTTCTCCCACCTCTTCTCTCTGCCCATGCTTCCCTCTCCCCCCCCCCACGTTCCTAACTTTACCCATCTCTCCTTCATCACTCTCTCTCTCTCTCTCTCTCTCTCTCTCTCTCTCTCTCTCTCTCTCTCTCTCTCTCTCTCTCTCTCTCTCTCTCTCTCTCTCTCTCTCTCTCTCTCTCTCTCTCTCTCTCTCTCTCTCTCTCTCTCTCTCTCTCTCATTTCGGAGTCTGTGTAAAGATGGATTCCGTTGCTAAGGCTTTTGCTGCTTAACAAAAGAACCACTAAACCTAAGCCACCTGTGTGTGTGTGTGTGTGTGTGTGTGTGTGTGTGTGTGTGTGTGTGTGTGTGTGTGTGTGTGTGTGTGTGTGTGTGTGTGTGTGTGTGTGTGTGTGTGTGTGTGTGTGTGTGTGTGTGTGTGTGTGTGTGTGTGTGTGTGTGTGTGTGTGTGTGCACATGGGAGTAAATCAAAAGAGACTGACTCACTAAATCAACTAGCCTTTCCCACTGTGTAAAGAGCTTTCAGCACATTGAAAGCACTAGGCTATGTAAACCCCATTCATTAACATTTTAGAACATGGGCAAATGTCATGTTAGGCCATTTTATCTCCCTGTCACCCCTTCACTTTTACTAAAAGATTGTCCATAGCCTATATACCCGAGAGCTAAACTTACTTCACTGGGACCATGTATAGCCTTCACAGATTAAACATTGTTTACGGTTGAATTGTCATTGTTTCTTAGGGGAGAATCCTAACTTAAACTGAAAACCTCTACAGGATCGGTGGATCCCCCGCGGGTCGGTTGAGCTAACGTAGGCTAATGTGATTAGCATGAGGTTGTAAGTAACAAGAACATTTCCCAGGACATAGACATCTCTGACATTGGCAAAAAGCTTAAATACCTGTTTATCTAACTGCACTGTCCAATTTACAGTAGCTATTACAGTGAAATAATACCATGCTATTGTTTTGAGGAGAGTGCACAGTTATGAACTTGAAAATGTATCAATAAACCAATTAGGCACATTTGGGCAGTCTTGAACAGAAATACAATGGTTCATTGAATCAGTCTAAAACGTTGCACATACACTGCAATATATATTGCGCCTAAACTGGACTATAACATTTTGGCCTTTCTCTTGCATTTCAAAGACAAAAAAACGTTGTATTTTCTTTTACAAGATCTAATGTGTTATATTCTCCTACATTAATTTCCCATTTCCACAACTGTTTCATTTCAAATGGTATCAAGAACATGCATGTCCTTGCTTCTGGTCCTGAGCTACAGGCAGTTAGATTTGGGTAAAGAAACGGTCTGATCAAAAAAAAGTTAGGATGTGTCCCTCATAGAATAAGGAAGTCAGGCCCTGAACAAGGGACTTGATTGGTTGATGATACTGTGACATAACAGAGCTGACATATTATTGTTGTTCTTATTGTTTACGTCCCAAATGACACCCTATCTCCAATAGCAAAAGCAGCGGACTGTGTAGGGGATAGGGTGTGATTTAGGATGCAGCCTGGAATCATGTTTGTATTTTCTTCTTTGTATTGTTAAATTTCCATGTGATGATGATGACAAAGTACAATGCACTTTATATGTGTGTTCCAAATGGCACCCTATTCCCTACATAGTGCACTACTTTTGACCAGGAGCCCTATGGGTAGTGCACTACTTTTGACCAGAGCCCTATGGGTAGTGCACTACTTTTGACCAGAGCCCTATGTGCCCTTGTCAGATGTAGTGAAATCCAGTGGGAATAGGGTGCCATTTGGGACATTATGAGAAGGGACATGTTACAATAATTGCACTGTAAGTGTCCAATGTATAATCCTAAATATCGCTGACAAATGATTTATTTTTTACTATTGTAAATAAATAAAATACAAAACAAGTGAGATTTATTTGCCAAATAAACTGATAAAAATGAAAGAAGCTAAGTCATTTTTTGGTGTTGAGTTTCCCTCTTGACATTTCACTGTGTGTGTGTGTGTGTGTGTGTGTGTGTGTGTGTGTGTGTGTGTGTGTGTGTGTGTGTGTGTGTGTGTGTGTGTGTGTGTGTGTGTGTGTGTGTGTGTGTGTCAGACCGTGTAAAGAAAATGTATTGCATGTTAAAAGGCCTGGTGATAAATTATTGAGGTAGTCCACTCATACTCATACTCATACATAACTCTTACTGGTTACATCCCAAATGGAACCGTGTGGGCCCTGGTCTAAAGTAGTGCAGTATATATAGGGCCCTGGTCTAAAGTAGTGCACTATATATAGGGCCCTGGTCTAAAGTAGTGCACTATATATAGGGCCCTGGTCTAAAGTAGTGCACTATATATAGGGCCCTGGTCAAAAGTAGTGCACTATATATAGGGCCCTGGTCTAAAGTAGTGCACTATATATAGGGCCCTGGTCTAAAGTAGTGCACTATATATAGGGCCCTGGTCTAAAGTAGTGCACTATATATAGGGCCCTGGTCTAAAGTAGTGCACTATATATAGGGCCCTGGTCAAAAGTAGTGCACTATATATAGGGCCCTGGTCTAAAGTAGTGCACTACCCATAGGGCCCTGGTCTAAAGTAGTGCACTATATATAGGGCCCTGGTCAAAAGTAGTGCACTATGTATAGGGCCCTGGTCTAAAGTAGTGCACTACCCATAGGGCCCTGGTCTAAAGTAGTGCACTACCCATAGGGCTCTGGTCTAAAGTAGTGCACTACCCATAGGGCCCTGGTCAAAAGTAGTGCACTACCCATAGGGCTCTGGTCTAAAGTAGTGCACTACCCATAGGGCCCATAGGGATATTCTGCAAAAGGTACATGGATTGGACTGCTGAGGACCGGGGTAAAGTCATTTTCTCTGATGAATCCCCTTTCCGATTGTTTGGGGCATCCGGAAAAAAGACAAGGTGAGCGCTACCATCAGTCCTGTGTCATGCCAACAGTAAAGCATCCTGAGACCATTCATGTGTGGGGTTGCTGCTCAGCCAAGGGAGTGGGCTCACTCACAATGTTTCCTAAGAACACAGCCATGAATAAAGAATGGTACCAACACATCCTCCGAGAGCAACTTCTCCCAACCATCCAGGAACAGTTTGGTGATGAACAATGCCTTTTCCAGCATGATGGAGCACCTTGCCATAAGGCAAAAGTGATAACTAAGTGGCTCGGGGAACAAAACATCGATATTTTGGGTTCATGGCCAGGAAACTACCCAGACCTTAATCACATTGAGAACTTGTGGTCAATCCTCAAGAGGTGGGTGAACAAACAAAAACCCACAAATTCGGACAAACTCCAAGCACTGATTATGCAAGAATGGGCTACCATCAGTCAGGATGTGGCCCAGATGTTAATTGACAGCATGCCAGGGCGGATTGCAGAGGTCTTGAAAAAGAAGGGTCAACACTGCAAATATTGACTCTTTGCATCAACTTCATGTAATTGTCAATAAAAGCCTTTGACACTTATGAAATGCTTGTAATTATTCTTCAGTATTCCATAGTAACATCTGACAAAAATATCTAAAGACACTGAGGCAGCAGACTTTGTGAAAATTAATATTTGTGTCATTCTCAAAACTTTTGGCCACGACTGTACTGTACAGTATCTCTCCCTCCATGTCTTTCTACCCCCCTGTGGTCAGATGAGGGTAGTACAAGCAGGGAGACACCAGGGAGACACCGGGGAGACACCGGGGAGACACCAGGGAAATACACAGGCAGGGAGGGAGACACCAGGGAGACACCAGGGAGACACCAGGGAGACACCAGGGAATCACCAGGGAGACACCAGGGAATCACCAGGGAGACACCAGGGAGACATCAGGGAATCACCAGGGAGACACCAGGGAAATACACAGGCAGGGAGGGAGACACCGGGGAGACACCAGGGAGTCACCAGGGAGACACCAGGGAGACATCAGGGAGTCACCAGGGAGACACCAGGGAGACACCAGGGAGACACCAGGGAAATACACAGGCAGGGAGGGAGACACCGGGGAGACACCAGGGAGTCACCAGGGAGACACCAGGGAGACATCAGGGAGTCACCAGGGAGACACCGGGGAGACACCGGGGAAATACACATGCAGGAAGGGAGACACCGGGGAGACACCAGGGAGTCACCAGGGAGACACCAGGGAGACATCAGGGAGTCACCAGGGAGACACCAGGGAGACACCAGGGAGACACCGGGGAGACACCAGGGAGACACCAGGGAAATACACAGGCAGGAAGGGAGACACCAGGGAGACACCAGGGAGTCACCAGGGAGACACCAGGGAGACATCAGGGAGTCACCAGGGAGACACCAGGGAGACACCAGGGAGACATCAGGGAGACACCAGGGAGACACCGGGGAGACACCAGGGAGTCACCAGGGAGACACCAGGGAGACACCAGGGAGACACCAGGGAAATACACAGGCAAGGAGGGAGACACCAGGGAGACACCAGGGAGACATCAGGGAGTCACCAGGGAGACATCAGGGAGACACCAGGGAGACATCAGGGAGACACCAGGGAGACACCAGGGAGTCACCAGGGAGACACCAGGGAGACATCAGGGAGACACCAGGGAGACACCGGGGAGACACCGGGGAGTCACCAGGGAGACACCAGGGAGACACCAGGGAGACACCAGGGAAATACACAGGCAAGGAGGGAGACACCAGGGAGACCCCAGGGAGACACCAGGGAGACACCAGGGAGACACCAGGGAAATACACAGGCAGGAAGGGAGACACCAGGGAGACACCAGGGAGACCCCAGGGAGTCACCAGGGAGACCCCAGGGAGACACCAGGGAGACACCGGGGAAATACACAGGCAGGGAGGGAGACACCAGGGAGACACCGGGGAGACACCGGGGAGACACCAGTGAGGTAGATAATATGTAGGCAGGCAGGGAGACACCAGGGAGTCACCAGGGAGACACCAGGGAGACACCAGGGAGACACCAGGGAAATACACAGGCAAGGAGGGAGACACCAGGGAGACACCAGGGAGACATCAGGGAGTCACCAGGGAGACATCAGGGAGACACCAGGGAGACATCAGGGAGACACCAGGGAGACACCAGGGAGTCACCAGGGAGACACCAGGGAGACATCAGGGAGACACCAGGGAGACACCGGGGAGACACCGGGGAGTCACCAGGGAGACACCAGGGAGACACCAGGGAGTCACCAGGGAGACACCAGGGAGACACCAGGGAGACACCAGGGAGACACCAAGGAGACACCGGGGAGACACCAGGGAGTCACCAGGGAGACACCAGGGAGACACCAGGGAGACACCAGGGAGACACCAGGGAAATACACATGCAGGAAGGGAGACACCGGGGAGACACCAGGGAGTCACCAGGGAGACACCAGGGAGACATCAGGGAGTCACCAGGGAGACACCAGGGAGACACCAGGGAGACATCAGGGAGACACCAGGGAGACACCGGGGAGACACCAGGGAGTCACCAGGGAGACACCGGGGAGACACCAGGGAGTCACCAGGGAGACACCAGGGAGACACCAGGGAGACACCAGGGAGACACCAGGGAAATACACATGCAGGAAGGGAGACACCGGGGAGATACCAGGGAGTCACCAGGGAGACACCAGGGAGACATCAGGGATCCACCAGGGAGACACCAGGGAGACACCAGGGAGACACCAGGGAGTCACCAGGGAGACACCAGGGAGACATCAGGGAGACACCAGGGAGACACCGGGGAGACACCGGGGAGTCACCAGGGAGACACCAGGGAGACACCAGGGAGTCACCAGGGAGACACCAGGGAGACACCAGGGAGACACCAGGGAGACACCAAGGAGACACCGGGGAGACACCAGGGAGTCACCAGGGAGACACCAGGGAGACACCAGGGAGACACCAGGGAGACACCAGGGAAATACACATGCAGGAAGGGAGACACCGGGGAGACACCAGGGAGCCACCAGGGAGACACCAGGGAGACATCAGGGAGTCACCAGGGAGACACCAGGGAGACACCAGGGAGACATCAGGGAGACACCAGGGAGACACCGGGGAGACACCAGGGAGACACCGGGGAGACACCAGGGAGTCACCAGGGAGACACCAGGGAGACACCAGGGAGACACCAGGGAAATACACATGCAGGAAGGGAGACACCGGGGAGATACCAGGGAGTCACCAGGGAGACACCAGGGAGACATCAGGGATCCACCAGGGAGACACCAGGGAGACACCAGGGAGACACCAGGGAGACACACAGGCAGGAAGGGAGACACCGGGGAGACACCAGGGAGACACCAGGGAGACCCCAGGGAGACACCAGGGAAATACACAGGCAGGGAGGAAGACACCAGGGAGTCACCAGGGAGACACCGGGGAGACACCAGGGAGACACCAGGGAGACCCCAGGGAGACACCAGGGAAATACACAGGCAGGGAGGAAGACACCAGGGAGTCACCAGGGAGACACCGGGGAGACACCAGGGAGACACCAGGGAGACCCCAGGGAGACCCCAGGGAAATACACAGGCAAGGAGGGAGACACCAGGGAGACACCAGGGAGACACCAGGGAGACACCGGGGAGACACCAGGGAGACACCAGGGAGACACCGGGGAAATACACAGGCAGGGAGGGAGACACCGGGGAGACACCAGGGAGACCCCAGGGAGACACCAGGGAAATACACAGGCAAGGAGGGAGACACCAGGGAGACCCCAGGGAGACACCAGGGAGACACCAGGGAGACACCAGGGAAATACACAGGCAGGAAGGGAGACACCAGGGAGACACCAGGGAGACCCCAGGGAGTCACCAGGGAGACCCCAGGGAGACACCAGGGAGACACCGGGGAAATACACAGGCAGGGAGGGAGACACCAGGGAGACACCGGGGAGACACCGGGGAGACACCAGTGAGGTAGATAATATGTAGGCAGGCAGGGAGACACCAGGGAGTCACCAGGGAGACCCCAGGGAGACACCAGGGAAATACACAGGCATGGAGGGAGACACCGGGGAGACACCAGGGAGACACCGGGGAGACACCAGGGAGACATCAGGGAGTCACCAGGGAGACATCAGGGAGTCACCGGGGAGACACCAGGGAGACACCGGGGAGACACCAGGGAGACACCGGGGAGACACCGGGAGGTAGATAATATGTAGGAAGGCAGGGAGACACCAGGGAGATGATAAATACGCAGGCAGGGAGGCTGGCACACCTCTGCCCATGCTTACCACAAACCCTTCCACCCACACAGACATCTCTATCTCTGTCTGTCTCTCGCTCCCTCGCTCTCACGCAAACCCCTCCCCCTACACACTAGAGTTACAGCTGTCACACTGCCTGCCGCCCAGGACACCTACAGCACCCGATGTCACAGGAAGAACAAAGAGATCATCAATGACATCAAATCAAATTGTATTAGTCACACGCACCAGATAAAACAAAAGGTGTAGACCTTACAGTGAAATGCTTACTTACAAGCCCCTAACCAACAATACAGTTAAAAAAATATGAATAAGAATAAGAAATAAAAGGAACAAGTAATTAAAGAGCAGCAGTAAAATAACAATAGAGAGACTATATACAGGGGGTACCGCTACAGAGTCAATGTGAAGGGGGCACCGGTTAGTCGAGGTAATTGAGGTAATATGTACATGTAGGCAGAGTTATTAAAGTGACTATGCATAGATGATAACAGAGAGTAGCAGTAGTGTAAAAGAGGGGGGGCAATGCAAATAGTCTGGGTAGCCATTTGATTAGATGTTCAGGAGTCTCATGGCTTGGGGGTAGAAGCTGTTTAGAAGCTTCTTGGACCTAGACTTGGCGCTCTGGTACCACTTGCCGTGCAGTAGCAGAGAGAACAGTCTTTGACCATTTTTAGGGCCTTCCTCTGACACCGCCTGGTATAGAGGTCCTGGATGGCAGGAAGCTTGGCCCCTGTAATGTACTGGGCCGTACGCACTACACTCTGTAGCGCCTTGCGGTCGGAAGCCGAGCAGTTGCAATACCAGGCAGTGATGCAACCAGTCCGGATGCTCTCGATGGTACAGCTGTAGAACCTTTTGAGGATCTGAGGACCTATGGCAAATCTTTTTAGTTTCCTGAGGGGGAATAGGCTTTGTCGTGCCCTCTTCACGACTGTCTTGGCGTGCTTGGACTGTGTTAGTTTGTTGGCTCAACCTGCTCCACTACAGCCCCGTCGATGAGAATGGGGGCGTGCTCGGTCCTCCTTTCCTGTAGTCCACAATCATCTCCTTTGTCTCGATCACGTTGAAGGAGAGGTTGTTGTCCTGGCACCACCCGGCCAGGTCTCTGACCTCCTCTGTATAGGCTGTCTTGTCGTTGTCGGTGATCAGGCTGTTGTGTCATCCGCAAACTTAATGATTGTGTTGGAGTCGTGCCTGGCCGTGCAGTCGTGGGTGAACAGGGAGTACAGGAGGGGGCTGTACACGCACTCCTGAGGGGCCCCTGTGTTGAGGATCAGCGTGGCGGATGTGTTGTTACCTACCCTTACCACCTGGGAGCGGCACGTCAGGAAGTCCAGGATGCAGTTGCAGAGGGAGGTGTTCAGTCCCAGGGTCCTTAGCTTATTGATGAGCTTTGAGGGCACCATGGGGTCAACAACCCGAGCCACGGCCTGTTCACCCCGCTATCATCCAGAAGGAGAGGTCAGTACAGGTGCATCAAAGCTGGGACCGACAGACTGAAGAAACGCTTCTATCTCCAGGCCATCCGACTGTTAAATAGCCATCACTAGCCGGATACCACCCGGTTACTCAACCCTGCGCCTTGGAGGCTGCTGCCCTACATACTGTACATAGACATGGAATCACTGGCCATAATAATGAAACACTAGTCACATTAATAATGTTTACATACTGCTTTACTCATCTCATATGTATATACTCTATTCTATTCCACTGTATTTTAGTCAATGCCACTCCGACATTGTTTGTCCTAATATTTATACATTTTTTTATTCCATTTGTTTACTTTTGATTTGTGTATTATTGTGAATTGTTAGATACTACTGCACTGTTGGAGCTAGAAACACAAGCATTTCGCTACACCCGCAATAACATCTGCTAAATATGTGTGTGACCAATCCAATTTGAGTTGATTTGATTATCTATCAGTCTGTTACTGTAACGCCCTGACCTTAGAGAGCCTTTTTATGTCTCTATTTGGTTTGGTCAGGGTGTGATTTGGGGTGGGCATTCTATGTTTTGTTTTCTATGTTTCTTTATTTCTATGTTTTGGCCAGGTATGGTCCTCAATCAGGGACAGCTGTCTATCGTTGTCTCTGATTGGGAACCATACTTAGGTAGCCCTTTTGCCCTCTTTTCAGTGTGGGTAGTTGACTTTGTTAGTGGCACTTATGCCCTGTAAGCTTCACGGTCGTTTTTGTTATTTATTGTTTTGTTGGCGACATTTTAACAAATAAAAGGAAAATGTACGCTAACCACGTTGCACCTTGGTCTTCCTTTAACGACGGCCGTGACAGTTACTCTCTCTCCATGTTCTGTATATCCCTCACCTCTTCTTCTCTCTTCACAGCATCTCAATATAGCCTCTTTCACCTCTTCTTCTCTCTTCACAGCATCTCAATATAGCCTCTCTCCTCTTCTTCTCTCTTCACAGCATCTCAATATAGCCTCTCACCTCTTCTTCTCTCTTCACAGCATCTCAATATAGCCTCTCACCTCTTCTTCTCTCTTCACAGCATCTCAATATAGCCTCTCACCTCTTCTTCTCTCTTCACAGCATCTCAATATAGCCTCTTTCACCTCTTCTTCTCTCTTCACAGCATCTCAATATAGCCTCTCACCTCTTCTTCTCTCTTTACAGCATCTCAATATAGCCTCTCACCTCTTCACAGCATCTCAATATAGCCTCTTTCACCTCTTCTTCTCTCTTCACAGCATCTCAATATAGCCTCTCACCTCTTCTTCTCTCTTCACAGCATCTCAATATAGCCTCTCTCACCTCTTCTCTCTTCACAGCATCTCAATATAGCCTCTCACCTCTTCTTCTCTCTTCACAGCATCTCAATATAGCCTCTCACCTCTTCTTCTCTCTTCACAGCATCTCAATATAGCCTCTCACCTCTTCACAGCATCTCAATATAGCCTCTCACCTCTTCTTCTCTCTTTACAGCATCTCAATATAGCCTCTCTCACCTCTTCTCTCTTCACAGCATCTCAATATAGCCTCTCACCTCTTCTTCTCTCTTCACAGCATCTCAATATAGCCTCTCACCTCTTCTCTCTTCACAGCATCTAATATAGCCTCTCACCTCTTCTTCTCTCTTCACAGCTTCTCAATATAGCCTCTTTCACCTCTTCTTCTCTCTTCACAGCATCTCAATATAGCCTCTCACCTCTTCTTCTCTCTTCACAGCATCTCAATATAGCCTCTCTCACCTCTTCTCTCTTCACAGCATCTCAATATAGCCTCTCACCTCTTCTCTCTTCACAGCATCTAAATATAGCCTCTCTCACCTCTTCTTCTCTCTTCACAGCATCTCAATATAGCCTCTCACCTCTTCATCTCTCTTCACAGCATCTCAATATAGCCTCTCACCTCTTCACAGCATCTCAATATAGCCTCTCACCTCTTCATCTCTCTTCACAGCATCTCAATATAGCCTCTCACCTCTTCACAGCATCTCAATATAGCCTCTCACCTCTTCTTCTCTCTTCACAGCATCTCAATATAGCCTCTCACCTCTTCTTCTCTCTTCACAGCATCTCAATATAGCCTCTCACCTCTTCTTCTCTCTTCACAGCATCTCAATATAGCCTCTCACCTCTTCTTCTCTCTTCACAGCATCTCAATATAGCCTCTCACCTCTTCTTCTCTCTTCACAGCATCTCAATAGAGCCTCTCACCTCTTCTTCTCTCTTCACAGCATCTCAATATAGCCTCTCACCTCTTCTTCTCTCTCCACAGCATCTAAATTTAGCCTCTCCCACCTCTTCTTTTTATTTAGCTAGCCCACACCACCAACAATCTTTCTTTCTCTCACTCTTCCAATGTATCACAGGAGTCACACTATCTGTTCCCTGTCTCTCCCTCCCCCTCTTTCTTCCTGGCCCTCTCTCTCCCCCTCTCTGTCTCTCCTTCCCCCTTTTTTAATTTTTCTCTTTCTCACAAGAGCCTCTGAGTGTGTGTGTGTGTGTGTGTGTGTGTGTGTGTGTGTGTGTGTGTGCGTGCGTGCATGCATGCGTGCGAAGTGCTCATTAGAGAGCACAGCAGGTGATTATATCACTACCGCTGTACCACTGAGTCACAGGCCACAGACACACACATACCTTATGATCAACTCAACCACCCTGGAAATGATTCATCAGAGACCCCCCCCCCCCCCTCCTACCACCTAATCTTAGAATGGACCCCGGTACATCCAGTAATATGACTGGAATGAACCATGTTGACACAGATGGGGGTTAAAACAATGACGTAGAGACCTTTATGACATCTGTTGTCTGAAGATGGATTCTTTCCTGCAGCCAAATGACCTAGAGGCCTTATAGGGGGAATGTTATGAATATGTCATATTTCAGTCTTCTGTGATGTATATAAAGTGTAATATTGGGATTCAAACTCAAAATGTAATACATTTCAACTCTATATCTGACATGGTACAGGTGTCTTTAAAAAAAAAATCCATGACCATGTGTGTGAGGTGTATACTTTGGTTTCAAAGTAGATTTGTTTAAGACTACCAAGACTACCACTCTGTGTGACCCTAATTTAGCCCACAGCAGGAACAGGTTAACAGTGGTGACATCTGAAATAGGACCCCAATCCCCCAATATGTATTGCACTAATTTTGACCACAGACTTTATGTGGGGACTATAAAATACAGTGACGCAACATTAGTGGCCATTTTGGATGATGAACCCCCTGAAGCCAGTTTTAATGGTGAAAGAGCATCACTTCCCCAAAACATTTAAACCAATGACTGAAGCTCTATTATCTCTTTCTTCCTTTCTCTCTTGTCTCTCGCAACTAGAAGATGGGTTACTGTTTAACACCAGCGTCATATTTCTCACTCTTTGTGATGCTGACGATGCGGCCATTTTGGATGACGAAGACACTCAACTCTGATTTAATGACGGAAGGACATGACTGCCCTTAAAACATCTATCAGTTTCAGGAGAGCTTATTTACTATTCATGAAAAGTAGCTTCATTTAGACCAAGGCAATCAAATGGTATTTGTCACATGCGCCGAATACAACAGGTGTACTAGACCTTACAGTGAAATGCTTACTTACAAGCCCTTAACCAACAATGCAGTTGAAGAAATAGAGTTAAGAAAATATTTACTAAATAAACTAAAGTAAAAAAATTGAATCAATCAAAAAGTAACACAATAAATGTACATAACAATAACAAGGGGGGTACTGGTACCGTGTCAATATGCGGGGGTGCAGGTTAATCGAGGTCATTTGTAAAGTGACTATGCATAGATCAAATCAAATCAAATGTTATTGGTTACATACACATGGTTAGCAGATGTTATTGGTCACATACACATGGTTAGCATATGTTATTGGTTACATACACATGGTTAGCAGATGTTATTGGTCACATACACATGGTTATCAGATGTTATTGGTCACATACACATGGTTAGCATATGTTATTGGTTACATACACATGGTTAGCAGATGTTATTGGTCACATACACATGGTTAGCAGATGCTATTGGTCACAGACACATGGTTAGCAGATGTTATTGGTCACATACACATGGTTAGTAGATGTTATTGGGCACATACACATGGTTAGCAGATGCTATTGGTCAAATACACATGGTTAGTAGATGTTATTGGGCACATACACATGGTTAGCAGATGCTATTGGTCACATACACATGGTTAGCAGATGTTATTGGTCACATACACATGGTTAGCAGATGCTATTGGTCACAGACACATGGTTAGCAGATGTTATTGGTCACATACACATGGTTAGTAGATGTTATTGGTCACAGACACATGGTTAGCAGATGTTATTGGTCACATACACATGGTTAGTAGATGTTATTGGTCACAGACACATGGTTAGCAGATGCTATTGGTCACAGACACATGGTTAGCAGATGTTATTGGTCACATACACATGGTTAGCAGATGTTATTGGGCACATACAGATGGTTAACAGATGGTTATTGGTTACATACACACGGTTAGCAGATGGTATTGGTCACATACACATGGTTAGCAGATGTTATTGGTCACATACACATGGTTATCAGATGTTATTGGGCACATACACATGGTTAGCAGATGTTATTGGTCACATACACATGGTTATCAGATGTTATTGGTCACATACACATGGTTATCAGATGTTATTGGTCACATACACATGTTTAGCAGATGGTTATTGGTCACATACACATGTGAAGGGACTAGTACACAGCGTTGTACAAGATCTTCAGTTTCTTGGCAATTTCTCACATGGAATAGCCTTCATTTCTCAGAACAAGAATAAACTGATGAGTTTCAGAAGAAAGTTATTTGTTTCTGGCCATTTTGAGCCTGTATTCGAACCCACAAATGCTGATGCTCCAGATACTTAACTACTCTAAAGAAGGCCAGTTTTATTGCTTCTGTAATCAGAACAACAGTTTTCAGCTCTGCTAACATATTTGCAAAAGGGTTTTCTAATGATCAATTAGCCTTTTAAAATTATAAACTTGGATTAGCTAATTCAACGTGCCATTGGAACACAGGAGGGATGGTTGCTAATAATGGGCCTCTGTACCTATGTCGATATTCCATAAAAAGCCGTTTCCAGCTACAATAGCCATTTACAACATTAACAATGTCTACACTGTATTTCTGATCAATTTGATGTTATTTTAATGGTAAAAGAAATGTCTTTCTTTAAAAAACAAGGACATTTCTAAGTGACCCCAAACTTTTGAACGGTGGTGTATTTGGGAACTCCCGTTGACTGTTGGAAAAGCATTCCAGGTGAAGCTGGTTGAGAGAATGACAAGAGTGTGCAAAGCTGTCATCAAGGCAGTGTGGCTATTTGAAGAATCTTGTTTAACACTTTTTTGGTTACTACATGATTCCATATGTGTTATTTCATAGTTTTGATGTCTTCACTATTATTCTACAATGTAGGAAATAGTCACAAAAAGAAAAACCCTCGAGTAGGTGTGAGTAGGTGTTCTAAAACTTTGGACCGGTAGTGTACAGTGTAGAGATAGGTACATACATTTTTTGGTGTCTTTGTCAAAATGCATATCCTTCCACCATTTCCCCCATCAAATACATCAATAAGTAGGCTACACAGTCAGTATTTTTATTTGATTATTATTAGCTATTCATACATGCCTACAGTTTATTGCGTACAATACAAAGACGGTTCATCTCTTTATCTAGAAACCCAAATTCTTTACAAGCAGATCTGACCAGAATTCTATACAACAGTTTTTTATTTAAAACACACATAATGTTACTTATACAAACCACAGCGATAGAGATACAGAGTTAAAGTGACATGTTTTGAATTCAATTGACTTTGGCTACGTCTCATATTCTTATATGCTAGTGCACTAAATGGAGAACAGGGTATTTGCAACTGAGCCTTAGAATGTGTATATTTCCCATGTCGGTATCAATAGTTCCGATACATTCTAGTTTAGAATGTAAATGAGAACGTTATTGTCATGGAACGTTTGATGCTGAAATGGATTCAATAGAACTCTGTTCATCTATCCACCTCATTGTCGAACGTTGCTATGGGCACAGCCAAACAACGGAAGTGAAGGATTCGACTTCCGCTTTACTTGCCATTGCAGCGCGCCGGTGGCAAACTTGCCAGAGTAAATTATTGGAAAGAGACAGTTTATAGAGTATAAGAGTCAAGTATAAGTGTAATTGTGTATGCATTTCATTCAAGTTCGCTAGTTCTGTTGTGATAATACTGTTAGTTGTGTTGTGTCGGAGTTGTGTCGGCCATCCACCCAATAACTATAATGATAAACTATAGGCTACACAATGTTATAAAACGTTGCTGAGTATCCATACTAGAGGAAAGTGTATCGTCCTACAGTCGTACACCTGTCAATCAACTGGTCAAACCAATCTACTACACGCTTCCTATCAATAAGGTGGTAACACAAGACCATTCATGAGGTCTCTAGCGCACTGAAACTGGTTCAGACCATTCATGAGGTCTCTAGCGCACTGAAACTGGTTCCGACCACTCATGAGGTCTCTAGCGCACTGAAACTGGTTCCGACCACTCATGAGGTCTCTAGCGCACTGAAACTGGTTCCGACCATTCATGAGGTCTCTAGCGCACTGAAACTGGTTCCGACCATTCAAGAGGTCTCTAGCGCACTGAAACTGGTTCCGACCATTCATGAGGTCTCTAGTGCACAGATACTGGTTCCGACCATTCATGAGGTCTCTAGCGCACTGAAACTGGTTCCGACCATTCACGAGGTCTCTAGCGCACTGAAACTGGTTCCGACCATTCATGAGGTCTCTAGCGCACTGAAACTGGTTCCGACCATTCAAGAGGTCTCTAGCGCACTGAAACTGGTTCCGACCATTCAAGAGGTCTCTAGCGCACTGAAACTGGTTCCGACCATTCATGAGGTCTCTAGCGCACTGAAACTGGTTCCGACCATTCACGAGGTCTCTAGCGCACTGAAACTGGTTCCGACCATTCATGAGGTCTCTAGCGCACTGAAACTGGTTCCGACCATTCATGAGGTCTCTAGCGCACTGAAACTGGTTCCAACCATTCATGAGGTCTCTAGCGCACTGAAACTGGTTCCGACCATTCATGAGGTCTCTAGCGCACTGAAACTGGTTCCGACCATTCATGAGGTCTCTAGCGCACAGATACTGGTTCCAACCATTCAGTGCTTTCAGGGTGTGTTCATTGTCATAGCGACAACTGCGTTACAATATGTACATCAAGGCCTAATGAAAAGCAATATAGTACCTCAAATTTAAATGTAGCAATTCAAAAACAAACATCGTTTAGCCTGCACGCTGTAGACCTGTTTTACATTCAGCAATTAACAAGAGCAAGCCTGCTTCTCTCCCCTAATAGACTATTAGACCGAGTATAAAAAAGGAGCAAACTACATGTGCTATAGCTTTTGTAAGTAAAAAAGGTAAATATTAGCTAGATATTATCATACAATTATTATACCTGGTCGTCAACAATGTATTATTGTTATCAAGTGAATACACTATTATTGTCTATATGCTGTAAACTGCAGTGATGTAGGCTAATTTGAATAACCTCTCACACAACCTGTTTTGTTTCATACCGAAATAACTGCATACAGTAGGGTAACAGCCTGGGCCTGATTATGCAACCATTTGGATCAGTCTGAGTCTATTCTTGACAGTTTAGGTCCAAAAAGGTACATTATTAGGTCACTCATACGGTGTAGGTCTATTTTGTCAGGATGTAGTCCGGTGTTAACAGGATATAGGACAATATGGGCTTCTCCTTTCCAACTCCCTGCCCGTTCTTAACGCTGTAGCCTATTTTACATCCAGCAAGCAAGCGAGCATCTCTCCTCCAATAGGATATTAGTAGGCTAAAGAAAATAAGTCGAAATAACTGTCAAATAAGCTTTCGTAGTCTGGCTTTTCCTGGGAATCCACAATATTTAAAAGGAATAGCCGTGGCAGCGGAAAGGGTAGGTGCGTAATTGCTCATCAGAGCAATGAAGACAGAGAGACAGACAGGCTGGAGATGTACTGTGACCTACAGCCTAAGTTAGAAGCTTATGCATATTAAACCATCATTCATAAACTCAATGTTAGGCATAATACTGCAGTGAATTTATCCAGTCAATTTACACAGTGACAGAAAATATGTTTTTCAGATAGCTGCGCGGCTGCGCTGAGTGCGGTCCCACCACGTCCGCGGGCACGCAGTTCTGAAAGCTACCCTATTGTTTTATAGGGACAATAAATGTACCCTACCTAGGCTACAACAACACACTGTAATGACTTATGTTATTATTGTTTTATAGGGACAATAAATGTACCCTACCTAGGCTACAACAACACACTGTAATGACTTATGTTATTATTGTTTTATAGGGACAATAAATGTACCCTACCTAGGCTACAACAACACATTGTAATGAATTATGTTATTAGTGTTTTCAATTGCGTACAAAACTCTAGTCTAGGCTGTAAACTGCAGTTAATACCCTATGCCATTTGAATAAGAGCTCAAAAGTCTGGCGTTTTGAATACATATTAACTTGGAAATAACTGAAACGAACATGCCTGACTGGGCAACCATTTGGATCAGTTATGATATTTTTATGAGCAGTTTAGCCTACAAGATCCAGGCACATCAGCAGGCCAGTAATACATGGTGTATTTTGTCACGATGTATCAGCTAACAGAAACATGCTAATGCAGGAATTTCAAGTGGCACGCATATGAATTAGGATAATGCGCAAGCGCGGAGAAAGACGTAGCCATATTTTCCGCGTTTGGCTTCATCTTTTAAAAGCGTTCGAAAATGAGGTGGATAACTCCCTATACAAACATTTAGATAATCAATTTCACATTCACAGCTGTTCTTCCACTGTACACTGACGTTTCTCTTAGATACAGATCTAGGATCAGCTTACTCACCCTCCAATCGTAACCTTAACTATTAGCGGGAAAACCACAAAACTGCTCTTAGATCATTGTCTAGGATTCAACTTCATCCCCAATCGAGCTGTATGTATACTTAGTTTAGATGTGCTATTTAATGGTGCAGTGTCCCTTTTTATTTGCTATCAGTGGAACATTGAAGCAAAAAATGCAAAATAAAGTATTTTCAGTGTCTGTCTTTCTCCGTGTCTTTCTTCATTAGTTTAAAACCCATACTTTTAAAAACTCCTTTTTGCTGTTAGGATTATATCCTCTGCAAGTGTGGTCTCAATATCATTTTACCCAGGGTGCCACATTATTTAAATTGGCTCAGGGACCGCTTTTGGCTCAGGGGCCTGTAGTTTGAGAACCCTGCTCTACAAGCACTGAGCAAATACAGTAAACATTGTGAGTAACGTTAGATGAAGTGATTTAGGCATCTGTGCAGCTGTACAAAGCTACTTCATATAGTACACCACAAGCAGAGGCTTCAGTACAGAATAAAAACGGGTCTAATATTGTGATTGATGACTACATTTCCCACAATACATCTTGCGCTGAAAACTTGCCCTTGAAAATAAGTCAACCCACTGCATCATACTCAAATCTCACTGACCCCCATACAGAGTAGTTGTTGCTGATGTAAAACTATGTCATGTTTTATTTGATATATTTATATATATAGTGTTTTTTATTATTCTCTTAAAACATACATTTTAAAAGTTGAGGCGGTGAAACTGTAAAGCCATATGGTATTGTCTTTTGGTATATACATATGGTATTGTCTTTTGGTATATACATATGGTATTGTCTTTTGGTATATACATATGGTATTGTCTTTTGGTATATACATATGGTATTGTCTTTTGGTATATACATATGGTATTGTCATACACTGGTATTGTCTTTTGTCAGTTGTGTTTTGTTTGGTTACGAGGTTGTTTTTCTTGTTGTTGTTTACAACTGGAGAAAAGGTGGGATCCTACATCTTTGTTGTGTGTGTGTGTGTGTGTGTGTGTGTGTGTGTGTGTGTGTGTGTGTGTGTGTGTGTGTGTGTGTGTGTGTGTGTGTGTGTGTTTGTGTGCGATCCTACGCAGTTTCACACAAATGTGGCCTCTCAGGGAAGCATCATACCACCGCCTCCCCAACACCCCCGCGCTCAGTGGTAAGAATCTACCGGAACCGCGTCTGTTTGCGTTCTAGATTTAGCATTGTTCAGGGCAACCAGCTGAACCTTCCGGTAATTGGGAGTTGGTTGCTATGGGTATATATTTCCATATTTTTAGTCACAAAGTGCATTCCAAACGGTACCCTATCATCTATATAGTGCACTACTTTAGACCAGAGGTCTATGAGCCCAGGTCAAAAGTAGTGTTCTACGTAGTGAATAGGGTGCCATTTTGGACCCTGTAACTCTTCTCAGATGTACTCCTGTCTAGGTTATGTATGCGCCACGTGAAATAAAGAATTGAGGGAATAACTTAATAAAAACGTGTCACCCACCTTCTTGACACAAGCTGACTTGTGCTCCTCAACCAACCCCATTTAGTTTACCTCAGCAAGGTCATAGCCATGGCTTGTAGTGTTGTACTGCTCACTGCTAAGTACTGTAATATGTTATGTAGTGTTGTACTGCTCACTGCTAAGTACTGTACTATGTTATGTAGTGTTGTACTGCTCACTGCTAAGTACTGTAATATGTTATGTAGTGTTGTACCGCTCAATGCTAAGTACTGTAATACTGGAGCGTAAACATTGATGATTGATTGGTTGATTGACTGGCTAACTAAGTGAATGGGAGGGAGGGAGTGGGGGATGTATTCTATGGCCTCATTCTTCTCCCCCTTCAGTGTCCATAGATCTGACCGAAGCTAAAACATCATCACAATTGCCTATCCACATACCAAGTCGTTTCAGATCTGTGAATATTGAGACACAATTCTGTAGAGTGATATTGAGACATAATTTTTTTTTGGGGGGGGGGACTAAAATCACTCCATACACTCCCATCCTTCCAGACCAAACTAGACCCCGTTTCCTCAAAAGCCTAATCCCTTGACCCATGACCCCTCTCAGTCGGACCACTCCCCGTTGTCCTCCCCGCCGGAGTCAGACTCTGATTCGCTGTACTCGACGGCGATGCGACGTGAGAGAATGGTGGCCACGTCGTTTCCTACGGGCTCTCTCTTCGCTTCCTGCTCTCTCTGCTCCTGTACCTTCCTCAATTGGATACCTGGAGGATGGTGGGATGGAGAGAGGGAGGGAGAGAGGGGGGGAGAGAGGGGTTAGATAGATACCTACCAGAGAAGGCTGGTGGGAGGGACAGTATCAAACATCTGGTTTCCATGTGTTTGATACAGTTCCATTGATTCCATTCCAGCCAGTTTAATGAACCTGTTCTCCTATAGTACTCCAGCCTCCTCTGGTAGGTATCTATCTAACCCCTCTCTCCGTCTTTCCATCATGCACTAAACACACACACACACACACACACACACACACACACACACACACACACACACACACACACACACACACACACACACACACACACACACACACACACACACACACCGAAAACAAACTTAAACATGAAAAGAAACACAAAAGGAAACAAACACATGCACTCACTCACACACATTCTCCCTCCCTCCCTCCCTCCCTCCCTCCCTCCCTCCCTCCCTCCCTCCCTCCCTCCCTCCCTCCCTCCCTCCCTCCATCCCTTTCTCGCTCACTCCCTCGCTTTCTCGCTCACTCCCTCCCTCCCTCCCTCCCTTCCTCCTTCCCTCCCTTCTCCCTCCCTTCCTCCCTCTCTCCCTTCCTCTCTCTCTGCCTTCCTCTCTCTCTCTCTCTCTCCCTTCCTTCCTTCCTTCCTTCCTTCCTTCCTTCCTTCCTTCCTTCCTTCCTTCCTTCCTTCCTTCCTTCCTTCCTTCCTTCCTTCCTTCCTTCCTTCCTTCCTTCCTTCCTTCCTTCCTTCCTTCCTTCCTTCCTTCCCTCCCTCCCTCTCTCCCTCCCTCCCTTCCTCCTCTGTCCCTTCCTCCATCTCACCTCTACGTATGGCAGCCAACAGGTCGCTGCGGGCATCGCTTATCGGAATCATCGGCATCTGGCCCTTCCTGGTGGGCGGAGCTTCTCCTTGAGACCCACCAATAGCGTGAGCCGGAGACAGGATGTGGGAGGGGGGCAGGCCTGGTGGGGGAGGAGGGGGGGCAGCGGGAGGGGCGTGAGAGGGGGAGGGGACATAGTGGGCAGGGGGGGCGGGAGGAGGAGGGGAGGGACTGTAAGAACGGGACATGATGGCCACGGCCCCGGGGGGGAGGGAGGGAGGAGGGAGGGAGGGGGGAGGGAGGGGGGAGGAGGAGGTAGAGTCGAAGGCCGTCTGGGCGGAGGGGATGATTGGGGGAGGAGGGGGAGGGGCTGGGGGGATGAAGTACTCCGGGATGGTGGACGGATGGCCGCTGAGGGAGGAGAGAGAAAGAACAGACAAGTGAATCAGACATCACGTCTCTCTCATCATGATAGTGGGAGGACGACACCTCTCTCTCATCATGATAGTGGGAGGACAACACCTCTCTCTCATCATGACAGTGAATCAGACAACACCTCTCTCTCATCATGACAGTGAATCAGACAACACCTCTCTCTCATCATAATAGTGAATCAGACAACACCTCTCTCTCATCAGTGAATCAGACAACACCTCTCTCTCATCAGTGAATCAGACAACACCTCTCTCATCATAATAGTGAATCAGACAACACCTCTCTCTCATCAGTGAATCAGACAACACCTCTCTCTCATCATGACAGTGAATCAGACAACACCTCTCTCTCATCATGATAGTGAATCAGACAACACCTCTCTCTCATCATGATAGTGAATCAGACAACACCTCTCTCTCATCAGTGAATCAGACAACACCTCTCTCTCATCATGACAGTGAATCAGACAACACCTCTCTCTCATCATGATAGTGAATCAGACAACACCTCTCTCTCAACATGACAGTGAATCAGACAACACCTCTCTCTCATCAGTGAATCAGACAACACCTCTCTCTCATCATGACAGTGAATCAGACAACACCTCTCTCTCATCATGATAGTGAATCAGACAACACCTCTCTCTCATCATAACAGTGAATCAGACAACACTTCTCTCTCAACATAATAGTGAATCAGACAACACCTCTCTCTCATCATGACAGTGGGTGGACAACACCTCTCTCTCATCATAACAGTGAATCAGACAACACCTCTCTCTCATCATAACAGTGAATCAGACAACACCTCTCTCTCATCATGACAGTGAATCAGACAACACCTCTCTCTCATCATACTAGTGAATCAGACAACACCTCTCTCTCATCATGACAGTGAATCAGACAACACCTCTGTCTCATCATAACAGTGAATCAGACAACACCTCTCTCTCATCAGTGAATCAGACAACACCTCTCTCTCATCAGTGAATCAGACAACACCTCTCTCATCATGACAGTGAATCAGACAACACCTCTCTCTCAACATGACAGTGAATCAGACAACACCTCTCTCTCATCAGTGAATCAGACAACACCTCTCTCTCATCAGTGAATCAGACAACACCTCTCTCATCATGACAGTGAATCAGACAACACCTCTCTCTCAACATGACAGTGAATCAGACAACACCTCTCTCTCATCAGTGAATCAGACAACACCTCTCTCTCATCATGACAGTGAATCAGACAACACCTCTCTCTCATCAGTGAATCTGACAACACCTCTCTCTCAACATGACAGTGAATCAGACAACACCTCTCTCTCATCATGACAGTGAATCACACAACACCTCTCTCTCTCATCAGTGAATCAGACAACATCTCTCTCTCATCATGATAGTGGGAGGACAACACCTCTCTCTCATCAGTGAATCAGACAACACCTCTCTCATCATGACAGTGAATCAGACAACACCTCTCTCTCAACATGACAGTGAGTCAGACAACACCTCTCTCTCATCAGTGAATCAGACAACACCTCTCTCTCATCATGACAGTGAATCAGACAACACCTCTCTCTCATCAGTGAATCAGACAACACCTCTCTCTCATCATGACAGTGAATCAGACAACACCTCTCTCTCATCAGTGAATCAGACAACACCTCTCTCTCAACATGACAGTGAATCAGACAACACCTCTCTCTCATCATGACAGTGAATCACACAACACCTCTCTCTCTCATCAGTGAATCAGACAACATCTCTCTCTCATCATGATAGTCGGAGGACAACACCTCTCTCTCATCAGTGAATCAGACAACACCTCTCTCATCATGACAGTGAATCAGACAACACCTCTCTCTCAACATGACAGTGAGTCAGACAACACCTCTCTCTCATCAGTGAATCAGACAACACCTCTCTCTCATCATGACAGTGAATCAGACAACACCTCTCTCTCATCAGTGAATCAGACAACACCTCTCTCTCATCATGACAGTGAATCAGACAACACCTCTCTCTCATCAGTGAATCAGACAACACCTCTCTCTCAACATGACAGTGAATCAGACAACACCTCTCTCTCATCATGACAGTGAATCAGACAACACCTCTCTCTCTCATCAGTGAATCAGACAACATCTCTCTCTCATCATGACAGTGAATCACACAACACCTCTCTCTCTCATCAGTGAATCAGACAACATCTCTCTCTCATCATGATAGTGGGAGGACAACACCTCTCTCTCATCAGTGAATCAGACAACACCTCTCTCTCATCATGACAGTGAATCAGACAACACCTCTCTCTCATCATAATAGTGAATCAGACAACACCTCTCTCTCATCATAATAGTGAATCAGACAACACCTCTCTCTCATCATGGCAGTGAATCAGACAACACCTCTCTCTCATCATAATAGTGAATCAGACAACACCTCTCTCTCATCATAATAGTGAATCAGACAACACCTCTCTCATCATGACAGTGAATCAGACAACACCTCTCTCTCAACATAATAGTGAATCAGACAACCTCTCTCTCTCATCATAATAGTGAATCAGACAACACCTCTCTCTCATCATAATAGTGAATCAGACAACACCTCTCTCTCATCATAATAGTGAATCAGACAACACCTCTCTCATCATAATAGTGAATCAGACAACA
Organism: Salvelinus alpinus; assembly: GCF_045679555.1. NCBI lineage: Eukaryota > Metazoa > Chordata > Actinopteri > Salmoniformes > Salmonidae > Salvelinus > Salvelinus alpinus. The sequence continues at coordinate 26,883,207 of NC_092116.1, forward strand.
CCTCTCTCTCAACATAATAGTGAATCAGACAACCTCTCTCTCTCATCATAATAGTGAATCAGACAACACCTCTCTCTCATCATAATAGTGAATCAGACAACACCTCTCTCTCATCATAATAGTGAATCAGACAACACCTCTCTCTCATCATAATAGTGAATCAGACAACACCTCTCTCTCATCATAATAGTGAATCAGACAACACCTCTCTCTCATCATGACAGTGAATCAGACAACACCTCTCTCTCATCATGACAGTGAATCAGACAACACCTCTCTCTCATCAGTGAATCAGACAACACCTCTCTCTCATCATAATAGTGAATCAGACAACACCTCTCTCTCATCATAACAGTGAATCAGACAACACCTCTCTCTCATCATGACAGTGAATCAGACAACACCTCTCTCTCATCATAATAGTGAATCAGACAACACCTCTCTCTCATCATGACAGTGAATCAGACAACACCTCTCTCTCATCATAATAGTGAATCAGACAACACCTCTCTCTCATCATAATAGTGAATCAGACAACACCTCTCTCTCATCATAACAGTGAATCAGACAACACCTCTCTCTCAACATAATAGTGGGAGGACAACACCTCTCTCTCATCATGACAGTGGGAGGACAACACCTCTCTCTCATCATGACAGTGGGAGGACAACACCTCTCTCTCATCATGATAGTGGGAGGACAACACCTCTCTCTCATCATGACAGTGGGAGGACAACACCTCTCTCTCATCATGATAGTGGGAGGACAACACCTCTCTCTCATCATGACAGTGGGAGGACAACACCTCTCTCTCATCATGATAGTGGGAGGACAACACCTCTCTCATCATGACAGTGAATCAGACAACACCTCTCTCTCATCATGACAGTGGATCAGACAGTAGTCGCCTACAGTACGTGGTAGTTGACTTACCCATGAGCCCTGTAGTCCTTGACGGACTGCTGACGTGGACCGTTGAGTGCCCCTCCCTCGGAGTGGGCGGGGGGTGGGTGGGTGGGCTGGGTGCGCCCCAGTGATGTGATTTGTCGTACTGCGGCGGCTGCCCCAGAGGGGGGGTTGGCTCTGGGGTACCCTCCCCTATCCAGAGACTGAGTCTGGGGGGCTTGGGTGAGGTGGGGGGTACCATCGATGGGGTGGGGGGCAGAGGTGGGCTGGGAGGGGTGGTTAGGGCTGGCAGGGTAGGAATGCTCACCCATGTCTGATGCCATCGACCTGGGAGGGGTGGAGTAGGGGGGGGGGGATAAAGTAACCCAGTTTCCGTGGTTGTAAATTCTTACATCTATCTTGTCATATCCTTAACAAGGACACACACTCTGATATAATCAGAAATTCTACATAGACGTGTAGTGTGTTCCACTCCCCAGCAGAGGTCAGTGGAAGGCTAGCCAGTGTCTGTCCAATCAGCAGAGGTCAGTGGAAGGCTAGCCAGTGTCTGTCCAATCAGCAGAGGTCAGTGAAAGGCTTGCCAGTGTCTGTCCAATCAGCAGAGGTCAGTAGAAGGCTAGCCAGTGTCTGTCCAATCAGCAGAGGTCAGTGGAAGGCTAGCCAGTGTCTGTCCAATCAGCAGAGGTCAGTGGAAGGCTAGCCAGTGTCTGTCCAATCAGCAGAGGTCAGTGGAAGGCTTGCCAGTGTCTGTCCAATCAGCAGAGGTCAGTGGAAGGCTAGCCAGTGTCTGTCCAATCAGCAGAGGTCAGTGGAAGGCTTGCCAGTGTCTGTCCAATCAGCAGAGGTCAGTGGAAGGCTTGCCAGTGTCTGTCCAATCAGCAGAGGTCAGTGGAAGGCTAACCAGTGTCTGTCCAATCAGCAGAGGGCAGTGGAAGGCTAACCAGTGTCTGTCCAATCAGCAGAGGTCAGTGGAAGGCTAACCAGTGTCTGTCCAATCAGCAGAGGGCAGTGGAAGGCTAACCAGTGTCTGTCCAATCAGCAGAGGGCAGTGGAAGGCTAACCAGTGTCTGTCCAATCAGCAGAGGGCAGTGGAAGGCTAACCAGTGTCTGTCCAATCAGCAGAGGGCAGTGGAAGGCTAACCAGTGTCTGTCCAATCAGCAGAGGGCAGTGGAAGGCTAACCAGTGTCTGTCCAATCAGCAGAGGGCAGTGGAAGGCTAACCAGTCTCTGTCCAATCAGCAGAGGGCAGTGGAAGTCTAACCAGTCTCTGTCCAATCAGCAGAGGTAAGTGGAAGACTGTACTATATACAGGGTCAGTTCAATACCATACTATATACAGGGTCAGTTACAATACCATACTATATACAGGGTCAGTTAAAATACCATATTATATACAGGGTCAGTTACAATACCATACTATATACAGGGTCAGTTACAATACCATACTATATACAGGGTCAGTTCAATACCATACTATATACAGGGTCAGTTCAATACCATACTATATACAGGGTCAGTTACAATACCATACTATATACAGGGTCAGTTACAATACCATACTATATACAGGGTCAGTTACAATACCATACTATATACAGGGTCAGTTACAATACCATACTATATACAGGGTAAGTCCAATACCATACTATATACAGGGTCAGTTACAATACCATACTATATACAGGGTCAGTTACAATACCATACTATATACAGGGTCAGTTACAATACCATACTGGGTCAGTTCAATACCATACTATATACAGGGTCAGTTCAATACCATACTACATACAGGGTCAGTTACAATACCATACTATATACAGGGTCAGTTACAATACCATACTACATACAGGGTCAGTTACAATACCATACTATATACAGGGTCAGTTACAATATCATACCATACAGGGTCAGTTACAATACCATACTATATACAGGGTCAGTTCAATACCATACTATATACAGGGTCAGTTCAATACCATATTATATACAGGGTCAGTTACAATACCATACTATATACAGGGTCAGTTACAATACCATACTATATACAGGGTCAGTTACAATACCAACCTATATACAGGGTCAGTTACAATACCATACTGGGTCAGTTCAATACCATACTATATACAGGGTCAGTTACAATACCATACTATATACAGGGTCAGTTCCAATACTAACCTATATACAGGGTCAGTTACAATATCATATTCTGACCAACTGAGCCATTTAAAATAGTCAGATTGATTGACTAATTGATTGACTAATTGATTGACTGACTGGCTGATTGATTAATGAACCTACCTGTTATCAGGTGATAATGATCCCTCGGAGGACATTCCGTGGTAGGGTGAGGGGGTGAGTCGTGTATCCGGGCGGAACTCCTTATCATAGGCCATCATATTCCACTCCTGTCTTCGATTCCTGGCCTTTCTCACCTTCTTCACCTCTCTGCCCGGATCCTCCACCTGTTTCTGCTGCTCCTGATGGAGGGATAGTGGAGAGGGATGGGAGAGATGGAGAGAAACCAAGACAAAGAGAGTTATTATTTATATATTCTTCCTCTTTGAGACACATGGAAAGAAAGCCCCTCCACTATTATCGACTACACATCCTACCTTCACAACACTCAGTCCCACTAATGGAAGCTTTTAGGAATCAGCGTAAAACATAACACACACAACATAAAACAGAGGGATGGGGAACTGGCAAACACTCTGCTTTAAGGGGACACAGAGACAAGGATGCAGACGGAGAACCAGGGTCCTGGTGGAGAGAAGAGAGGGGTCTGGGTACAAAGAGAGGGGACATGAACACCACAGGACCAATCACCCAACACAGACAGATGGACATGTTAAGTGAGGTCAGGGGACATAGAAACAGGGAACGTCGCAGACACGGACAGGGGGACAGTGGGGGGGCATCGTGGTGGTGGTGGGGGTCTTACGGAGCTGGGCAGGGGGCTGCGTGGTGGAGCCTGTCTGCTGTGGGGTCTACCCTGGTCACAGTGGGCTGGAAAGCTGGTCTGGATGGAGAGAGAGAGACGTCTACTGGGTTAGAGAGATAGAGATATAGACAGTGTGTCCAGAGAGAGAGATGTCTACTGGGTTAGAGAGATAGAGATATAGACAGTGTGTCCAGAGAGAGAGATGTCTACTGGGTTAGAGAGATAGTGATATAGACAATGTGTCCAGAGAGAGAGATGTCTACTGGGTTAGAGAGATAGAGATATAGACAGTGTGTCCAGAGAGAGAGATGTCTACTGGGTTAGAGAGATAGTGATATAGACAATGTGTCCAGAGAGAGAGATGTCTACTGGGTTAGAGAGATAGAGATATACACAATGTGTCCAGAGAGAGAGGGAAGAGGAGTGTAGAAGAGGCGGCAGCTGGTGAGGAAGAGGATCAGTCTGCAGTTTCTGACCCTCTAGAGTTTGAAATGAAGGAATAAAAGGCAGGTAAGTAGTGGTCGGTAGTGGGTGATAGTAGTGGGTGGTAGTGGGTGATAGTAGTGGTTGGTAGTGGGTGATAGTAGTGGTCGGTAGTGGGTGATAGTAGTGGTCGGTAGTGGGTGATAGTAGTGGTTGGTAGTGGGTGATAGTAGTGGGTCGGTAGTGGGTGATAGTAGTGGTCGATGGTGAGTGGGTGATAGTAGTGGTCGGTAGTGGGTGATAGTAGTGGTCGGTAGTGGGTGATAGTAGTGGTTGGTAGTGGGTGATAGTAGTGGTCGGTAGTGGGTGATAGTAGTGGTCGGTAGTGGGTGATAGTAGTGGTTGGTAGTGGGTGATAGTAGTGGTCGGTAGTGGGTGATAGTAGTGGTCGGTAGTGGGTGATAGTAGTGGTCGGTAGTGGGTGATAGTAGTGGGTGGTAGTGGGTGATAGTAGTGGTTGGTAGTGGGTGATAGTAGTGGTCGGTAGTGGGTGATAGTAGCGGTTGGTAGTGGGTGATAGTAGTGGTCGGTAGTGGGTGATAGTAGTGGTCGGTAGTGGGTGATAGTAGTGGTCGGTAGTGGGTGATAGTAGTGGTCGGTAGTGGGTGATAGTAGTGGTTGGTAGTGGGTGATAGTAGTGGAATGGGTGATAGTAGTGGTCGGCAGTGGGTGATAGTAGTGGTCGGTAGTGGGTGATAGTAGTGGTTGGTAGTGGGTGATAGTAGTGGTCGGTAGTGGGTGATAGTAGTGGTCGGTAGTGGGTGATAGTAGTGGTCGGTAGTGGGTGATAGTAGTGGTTGGTAGTGGGTGATAGTAGTGGTCGGTAGTGGGTGATAGTAGTGGTCGGTAGTGGGTGATAGTAGTGGTTGGTAGTGGGTGATAGTAGTGTTCGGTAGTGGGTGATAGTAGTGGTCGGTAGTGGGTGATAGTAGTGGTCGGTAGTGGGTGATAGTAGTGGTTGGTAGTGGGTGATAGTAGTGGTCGGTAGTGGGTGATAGCAGGTGATAGTAGTGGTCGGTAGTGGGTGCTAGTAGTGGTCGGTAGTGGGTGATAGTAGTGGAATGGGTGATAGTAGTGGTTGGTAGTGGGTGATAGTAGTGGAATGGGTGATAGTAGTGGTTGGTAGTGGGTGATAGTAGTGGTTGGTAGTGGGTGATAGTAGTGGTTGGTAGTGGGTGATAGTAGTTGTCCGTAGTGGGTGATAGTAGTGGTCGGTAGTGGGTGATAGTAGTGGTCGGTAGTGGGTGATAGTAGTGGTCGGTAGTGGGTGATAGTAGTGGTTGGTAGTGGGTGATAGTAGTGGTCGGTAGTAGGTGATAGCAGTGGTTGGTAGTGGGTGATAGTAGTGGTCGGTAGTGGGTGATAGTAGTGGTCGGTAGTAGGTGATAGCAATGGTTGGTAGTGGGTGATAGTAGTGGTCGGCAGTGGGTGATAGTAGTGGTCGGTAGTGGGTGATAGTAGTGGTTGGTAGTGGTTGATAGTAGTGGTCGGTAGTGGGTGATAGCAGTGGTCGGTAGTGGGTGATAGCAGTGGTTGGTAGTGGGTGATAGTAGTGGTCGGTAGTGGGTGATAGTAGTGGTCGGTAGTGGGTGATATTGGTGGTTGGTAGTGGGTGATAGTAGTGGTCGGTAGTAGGTGATAGCAGTGGTTGGTCGTGGGTGATAGTAGTGGTCGGTAGTGGGTGATAGTAGTGGTCGGTAGTGGGTGATAGTAGTGGTCGGTAGTGGGTGATAGTAGTGGTCGGTAGTGGGTGATAGTAGTGGTCGGTAGTGGGTGATAGTAGTGGTTGGTAGTGGGTGATAGTAGTGGTCGGTAGTGGGTGATAGTAGTGGTCGGTAGTAGGTGATAGCAATGGTTGGTAGTGGGTGATAGTAGTGGTCGGCAGTGGGTGATAGTAGTGGTCGGTAGTGGGTGATAGTAGTGGTTGGTAGTGGTTGATAGTAGTGGTCGGTAGTGGGTGATAGCAGTGGTCGGTAGTGGGTGATAGCAGTGGTTGGTAGTGGGTGATAGTAGTGGTCGGTAGTGGGTGATAGTAGTGGTCGGTAGTGGGTGATAGTAGTGGTTGGTAGTGGGTGATAGTAGTGGTCGGTAGTAGGTGATAGCAGTGGTTGGTCGTGGGTGATAGTAGTGGTCGGTAGTGGGTGATAGTAGTGGTCGGTAGTGGGTGATAGTAGTGGTCGGTAGTGGGTGATAGTAGTGGTCGGTAGTGGGTGATAGTAGTGGTTGGTAGTGGGTGATAGTAGTGGTCGGTAGTGGGTCATAGTAGTGGTCGGTAGTGGGTGATAGTAGTGGTCGGTAGTGGAGAGCGAGAGAGAAGGAGTTTACTGTAGTGTTTGACAGGAGGAGAGGTAGTGTTTGGACTGGCTAGACAGGAGGAGAGGTAGTGTTTGGACTGGCTAGACAGGAGGAGAGGTAGTGTTTGGACTGGTTAGACAGGAGGAGAGGTAGTGTTTGGACTGGTTAGACAGGAGGAGAGGTAGTGTTTGGACTGGTTAGACAGGAGGAGAGGAAGTGTTTGGACTGGCTAGACAGGAGGAGAGGTAGTGTTTGGACTGGTCAGACAGGAGGAGAGGAAGTGTTTGGACTGGCTAGACAGGAGGAGAGGTAGTGTTTGGACTGGTCAGACAGGAGGAGAGGTAGTGTTTGGACTGGTTAGACAGGAGGAGAGGTAGTGTTTGGACTGGCTAGACAGGAGGAGAGGTAGTGTTTGGACTGGTTAGACAGGAGGAGAGGTAGTGTTTGGACTGGTTAGACAGGAGGAGAGGTAGTGTTTGGACTGGCTAGACAGGAGGAGAGGTAGTGTTTGGACTGGTTAGACAGGAGGAGAGGTAGTGTTTGGACTGGCTAGACAGGAGGAGAGGTAGTGTTTGGACTGGTTAGACAGGAGGAGAGGTAGTGTTTGGACTGGCTAGACAGGAGGAGAGGTAGTGTTTGGACTGGTTAGACAGGAGGAGAGGTAGTGTTTGGACTGGTTAGACAGGAGGAGAGGTAGTGTTTGGACTGGTTAGACAGGAGAAGAGGTAGTGTTTGGACTGGTTAGACAGGAGGAGAGGTAGTGTTTGGACTGGTTAGACAGGAGGAGAGGTAGTGTTTGGACTGGTTAGACAGGAGGAGAGGTAGTGTTTGGACTGGCTAGACAGGAGGAGAGGTAGTGTTTGGACTGGTTAGAAAGCAGGAGAGGTAGTGTTTGGACTGGCTAGACAGGAGGAGAGGTAGTGTTTGGACTGGCTAGACAAGAGGAGAGGTAGTGTTTGGACTGGTTAGACAGGAGGAGAGGAAGTGTTTGGACTGGCTAGACAGGAGGAGAGGTAGTGGTTGGACTGGTCAGACAGGAGAAGAGGTAGTGTTTGGACTGGCTAGACAGGAGGAGAGGTAGTGTTTGGACTGGTTAGACAGGAGGAGAGGTAGTGTTTGGACTGGCTAGACAGGAGGAGAGGTAGTGTTTGGACTGGTTAGACAGGAGGAGAGGTAGTGTTTGGACTGGCTAGACAGGAGGAGAGGTAGTGTTTGGACTGGTCAGACAGGAGGAGAGGTAGTGTTTGGACTGGTTAGACAGGAGGAGAGGTAGTGTTTGGACTGGCTAGACAGGAGGAGAGGTAGTGTTTGGACTGGTTAGACAGGAGGAGAGGTAGTGTTTGGACTGGTTAGACAGGAGGAGAGGTAGTGTTTGGACTGGCTAGACAGGAGGAGAGGTAGTGTTTGGACTGGTTAGACAGGAGGAGAGGTAGTGTTTGGACTGGCTAGACAGGAGGAGAGGTAGTGTTTGGACTGGCTAGACAGGAGGAGAGGTAGTGTTTGGACTGGTTAGACAGGAGGAGAGGTAGTGTTTGGACTGGTTAGACAGGAGGAGAGGTAGTGTTTGGACTGGTTAGACAGGAGGAGAGGTAGTGTTTGGACTGGCTAGACAGGAGGAGAGGTAGTGTTTGGACTGGTTAGACAGGAGGAGAGGTAGTGTTTGGACTGGTTAGACAGGAGGAGAGGTAGTGTTTGGACTGGTTAGACAGGAGGAGAGGTAGTGTTTGGACTGGTCAGACAGGAGGAGAGGTAGTGTTTGGACTGGTTAGACAGGAGGAGAGGTAGTGTTTGGACTGGCTAGACAGGAGGAGAGGTAGTGTTTGGACTGGTCAGACAGGAGGAGAGGTAGTGTTTGGACTGGTTAGACAGGAGGAGAGGTAGTGTTTGGACTGGTTAGACAGGAGGAGAGGTAGTGTTTGGACTGGTTAGACAGGAGGAGAGGAAGTGTTTGGACTGATTAGACAGGAGGAGAGGTAGTGGTTGGACTGGTCAGACAGGAGAAGAGGTAGTGTTTGGACTGGCTAGACAGGAGGAGAGGTAGTGTTTGGACTGGTTAGACAGGAGGAGAGGTAGTGTTTGGACTGGCTAGACAGGAGGAGAGGTAGTGTTTGGACTGGTTAGACAGGAGGAGAGGTAGTGTTTGGACTGGCTAGACAGGAGGAGAGGTAGTGTTTGGACTGGTCAGACAGGAGGAGAGGTAGTGTTTGGACTGGTTAGACAGGAGGAGAGGTAGTGTTTGGACTGGCTAGACAGGAGGAGAGGTAGTGTTTGGACTGGTTAGACAGGAGGAGAGGTAGTGTTTGGACTGGTTAGACAGGAGGAGAGGTAGTGTTTGGACTGGCTAGACAGGAGGAGAGGTAGTGTTTGGACTGGTTAGACAGGAGGAGAGGTAGTGTTTGGACTGGCTAGACAGGAGGAGAGGTAGTGTTTGGACTGGTTAGACAGGAGGAGAGGTAGTGTTTGGACTGGCTAGACAGGAGGAGAGGTAGTGTTTGGACTGGTTAGACAGGAGGAGAGGTAGTGTTTGGACTGGCTAGACAGGAGGAGAGGTAGTGTTTGGACTGGTTAGACAGGAGGAGAGGAAGTGTTTGGACTGGCTAGACAGGAGGAGAGGTAGTGTTTGGACTGGTCAGACAGGAGGAGAGGTAGTGTTTGGACTGGTTAGACAGGAGGAGAGGTAGTGTTTGGACTGGCTAGACAGGAGGAGAGGTAGTGTTTGGACTGGTCAGACAGGAGGAGAGGTAGTGTTTGGACTGGTTAGACAGGAGGAGAGGTAGTGTTTGGACTGGCTAGACAGGAGGAGAGGTAGTGTTTGGACTGGTTAGACAGGAGGAGAGGTAGTGTTTGGACTGGTTAGACAGGAGGAGAGGTAGTGTTTGGACTGGCTAGACAGGAGGAGAGGTAGTGTTTGGACTGGTTAGACAGGAGGAGAGGTAGTGTTTGGACTGGCTAGACAGGAGGAGAGGTAGTGTTTGGACTGGTTAGACAGGAGGAGAGGTAGTGTTTGGACTGGCTAGACAGGAGGAGAGGTAGTGTTTGGACTGGTTAGACAGGAGGAGAGGTAGTGTTTGGACTGGCTAGACAGGAGGAGAGGTAGTGTTTGGACTGGTTAGACAGGAGGAGAGGAAGTGTTTGGACTGGCTAGACAGGAGGAGAGGTAGTGTTTGGACTGGTCAGACAGGAGGAGAGGTAGTGTTTGGACTGGTTAGACAGGAGGAGAGGTAGTGTTTGGACTGGCTAGACAGGAGGAGAGGTAGTGTTTGGACTGGTTAGACAGGAGGAGAGGTAGTGTTTGGACTGGTTAGACAGGAGGAGAGGAAGTGTTTGGACTGGCTAGACAGGAGGAGAGGTAGTGGTTGGACTGGTCAGACAGGAGAAGAGGTAGTGTTTGGACTGGCTAGACAGGAGGAGAGGTAGTGTTTGGACTGGTTAGACAGGAGGAGAGGTAGTGTTTGGACTGGCTAGACAGGAGGAGAGGTAGTGTTTGGACTGGTTAGACAGGAGGAGAGGTAGTGTTTGGACTGGCTAGACAGGAGGAGAGGTAGTGTTTGGACTGGTCAGACAGGAGGAGAGGTAGTGTTTGGACTGGTTAGACAGGAGGAGAGGTAGTGTTTGGACTGGCTAGACAGGAGGAGAGGTAGTGTTTGGACTGGTTAGACAGGAGGAGAGGTAGTGTTTGGACTGGTTAGACAGGAGGAGAGGTAGTGTTTGGACTGGCTAGACAGGAGGAGAGGTAGTGTTTGGACTGGTTAGACAGGAGGAGAGGTAGTGTTTGGACTGGCTAGACAGGAGGAGAGGTAGTGTTTGGACTGGTTAGACAGGAGGAGAGGTAGTGTTTGGACTGGCTAGACAGGAGGAGAGGTAGTGTTTGGACTGGTTAGACAGGAGGAGAGGTAGTGTTTGGACTGGCTAGACAGGAGGAGAGGTAGTGTTTGGACTGGTTAGACAGGAGGAGAGGAAGTGTTTGGACTGGCTAGACAGGAGGAGAGGTAGTGTTTGGACTGGTCAGACAGGAGGAGAGGTAGTGTTTGGACTGGTTAGACAGGAGGAGAGGTAGTGTTTGGACTGGTTAGACAGGAGGAGAGGAAGTGTTTGGACTGGTTAGACAGGAGGAGAGGTAGTGTTTGGACTGGCTAGACAGGAGGAGAGGTAGTGTTTGGACTGGTCAGACAGGAGGAGAGGTAGTGTTTGGACTGGTCAGACAGGAGGAGAGGTAGTGTTTGGACTGGCTAGACAGGAGGAGAGGTAGTGTTTGGACTGGTCAGACAGGAGGAGAGGTAGTGTTTGGACTGGTTAGACAGGAGGAGAGGTAGTGTTTGGACTGGTTAGACAGGAGGAGAGGTAGTGTTTGGACTGGTTAGACAGGAGGAGAGGAAGTGTTTGGACTGGCTAGACAGGAGGAGAGGTAGTGGTTGGACTGGTCAGACAGGAGAAGAGGTAGTGTTTGGACTGGCTAGACAGGAGGAGAGGTAGTGTTTGGACTGGTTAGACAGGAGGAGAGGTAGTGTTTGGACTGGCTAGACAGGAGGAGAGGTAGTGTTTGGACTGGTTAGACAGGAGGAGAGGTAGTGTTTGGACTGGCTAGACAGGAGGAGAGGTAGTGTTTGGACTGGTTAGACAGGAGGAGAGGTAGTGTTTGGACTGGCTAGACAGGAGGAGAGGTAGTGTTTGGACTGGTCAGACAGGAGGAGAGGTAGTGTTTGGACTGGTTAGACAGGAGGAGAGGTAGTGTTTGGACTGGCTAGACAGGAGGAGAGGTAGTGTTTGGACTGGTTAGACAGGAGGAGAGGTAGTGTTTGGACTGGTTAGACAGGAGGAGAGGTAGTGTTTGGACTGGCTAGACAGGAGGAGAGGTAGTGTTTGGACTGGCTAGACAGGAGGAGAGGTAGTGTTTGGACTGGTTAGACAGGAGGAGAGGTAGTGTTTGGACTGGCTAGACAGGAGGAGAGGTAGTGTTTGGACTGGTTAGACAGGAGGAGAGGTAGTGTTTGGACTGGCTAGACAGGAGGAGAGGTAGTGTTTGGACTGGTTAGACAGGAGGAGAGGAAGTGTTTGGACTGGATAGACAGGAGGAGAGGTAGTGTTTGGACTGGTCAGACAGGAGGAGAGGTAGTGTTTGGACTGGTTAGACAGGAGGAGAGGTAGTGTTTGGACTGGTTAGACAGGAGGAGAGGTAGTGTTTGGACTGGTTAGACAGGAGGAGAGGTAGTGTTTGGACTGGCTAGACAGGAGGAGAGGTAGTGTTTGGACTGGTCAGACAGGAGGAGAGGTAGTGTTTGGACTGGTCAGACAGGAGGAGAGGTAGTGTTTGGACTGGCTAGACAGGAGGAGAGGTAGTGTTTGGACTGGTCAGACAGGAGGAGAGGTAGTGTTTGGACTGGTTAGACAGGAGGAGAGGTAGTGTTTGGACTGGTTAGACAGGAGGAGAGGTAGTGTTTGGACTGGTTAGACAGGAGGAGAGGAAGTGTTTGGACTGGCTAGACAGGAGGAGAGGTAGTGGTTGGACTGGTCAGACAGGAGAAGAGGTAGTGTTTGGACTGGCTAGACAGGAGGAGAGGTAGTGTTTGGACTGGTTAGACAGGAGGAGAGGTAGTGTTTGGACTGGCTAGACAGGAGGAGAGGTAGTGTTTGGACTGGTTAGACAGGAGGAGAGGTAGTGTTTGGACTGGCTAGACAGGAGGAGAGGTAGTGTTTGGACTGGTCAGACAGGAGGAGAGGTAGTGTTTGGACTGGTTAGACAGGAGGAGAGGTAGTGTTTGGACTGGTTAGACAGGAGGAGAGGTAGTGTTTGGACTGGTTAGACAGGAGGAGAGGTAGTGTTTGGACTGGTTAGACAGGAGGAGAGGTAGTGTTTGGACTGGCTAGACAGGAGGAGAGGTAGTGTTTGGACTGGTTAGACAGGAGGAGAGGTAGTGTTTGGACTGGCTAGACAGGAGGAGAGGTAGTGTTTGGACTGGTTAGACAGGAGGAGAGGTAGTGTTTGGACTGGCTAGACAGGAGGAGAGGTAGTGTTTGGACTGGTTAGACAGGAGGAGAGGTAGTGTTTGGACTGGCTAGAAAGGAGGAGAGGTAGTGTTTGGACTGGTTAGACAGGAGGAGAGGAAGTGTTTGGACTGGCTAGACAGGAGGAGAGGTAGTGTTTGGACTGGTCAGACAGGAGGAGAGGTAGTGTTTGGACTGGTTAGACAGGAGGAGAGGTAGTGTTTGGACTGGCTAGACAGGAGGAGAGGTAGTGTTTGGACTGGTTAGACAGGAGGAGAGGTAGTGTTTGGACTGGTTAGACAGGAGGAGAGGTAGTGTTTGGACTGGCTAGACAGGAGGAGAGGTAGTGTTTGGACTGGTTAGACAGGAGGAGAGGTAGTGTTTGGACTGGCTAGACAGGAGGAGAGGTAGTGTTTGGACTGGTTAGACAGGAGGAGAGGTAGTGTTTGGACTGGTTAGACAGGAGGAGAGGAAGTGTTTGGACTGGTTAGACAGGAGAAGAGGTAGTGTTTGGACTGGCTAGACAGGAGGAGAGGTAGTGTTTGGACTGGTTAGACAGGAGGAGAGGTAGTGTTTGGACTGGTTAGACAGGAGGAGAGGAAGTGTTTGGACTGGCTAGACAGGAGGAGAGGTAGTGTTTGGACTGGTTAGACAGCAGGAGAGGTAGTGTTTGGACTGGCTAGACAGGAGGAGAGGTAGTGTTTGGACTGGCTAGACAAGAGGAGAGGTAGTGTTTGGACTGGTTAGACAGGAGGAGAGGAAGTGTTTGGACTGGCTAGACAGGAGGAGAGGTAGTGGTTGGACTGGTCAGACAGGAGAAGAGGTAGTGTTTGGACTGGCTAGACAGGAGGAGAGGTAGTGTTTGGACTGGCTAGACAGGAGGAGAGGTAGTGTTTGGACTGGCTAGACAGGAGCAGAGGTAGTGTTTGGACTGGTTAGACAGGAGGAGAGGTAGTGTTTGGACTGGCTAGACAGGAGGAGAGGTACTGTTTGGACTGGTTAGACAGGAGGAGAGGTAGTGTTTGGACTGGTTAGACAGGAGGAGAGGTAGTGTTTGGACTGGTTAGACAGGAGGAGAGGTAGTGTTTGGACTGGTCAGACAGGAGGAGAGGTAGTGTTTGGACTGGTTAGACAGGAGGAGAGGGTAGTGTTTGGACTGGTTAGACAGGAGGAGAGGTAGTGTTTGGACTGGTTAGACAGGAGGAGAGGAAGTGTTTGGACTGGCTAGACAGGAGAAGAGGTAGTGTTTGGACTGGTTAGACAGGAGGTGAGGTAGTGTTTGGACTGGTTAGACAGGAGGAGAGGTAGTGTTTGGACTGGCTAGACAGGAGGTGAGGTAGTGTTTGGACTGGTTAGACAGGAGGAGAGGTAGTGTTTGGACTGGCTAGACAGGAGGACAGGTAGTGTTTGGACTGGTTAGACAGGAGGAGAGGTAGTGTTTGGACTGGTCAGACAGGAGGAGAGGTAGTGTTTGGACTGGTCAGACAGGAGGAGAGGTAGTGTTTGGACTGGTTAGACAGGTGGAGAGGTAGTGTTTGGACTGGCTAGACAGGAGGAGAGGTAGTGTTTGGACTGGCTAGACAGGAGGAGAGGTAGTGTTTGGACTGGTTAGACAGGAGGAGAGGTAGCGTTTGGACTGGCTAGACAGGAGGAGAGGTAGTGTTTGGACTGGTTAGACAGGAGGAGAGGCAGTGTTTGGACTGGTTAGACAGGAGGAGAGGTAGTGTTTGGACTGGTTAGACAGGAGGAGAGGAAGTGTTTGGACTGGTTAGACAGGAGGAGAGGTAGTGTTTGGACTGGTTAGACAGGAGGAGAGGTAGTGTTTGGACTGGTTAAACAGGAGGTGAGGTAGTGTTTGGACTGGTTAGACAGGAGGAGAGGTAGTGTTTGGACTGGTTAGACAGGAGGAGAGGTAGTGTTTGGACTGGTTAGACAGGAGGAGAGGTAGTGTTTGGACTGGTTAGACAGGAGGAGAGGTAGTGTTACGACTGGCTAGACAGGAGGAGAGGTAGTGTTTGGACTGGTTAGACAGGAGGAGAAGAGGTAGTGTTTGGACTGGTTAGACAGGAGAAGAGGTAGTGTTTGTACTGGTTAGACAGGAGGAGAGGTAGTGTTTGGACTGGCTAGACAGGAGGAGAGGTAGTGTTACAACTGGCTAGACAGGAGGAGAGGTAGTGTTTGGACTGGTCAGACAGGAGGAGAGGTAGTGTTTGGACTGGTTAGACAGGAGGAGAGGTAGTGTTTGGACTGGTTAGACAGGAGGAGAGGTAGTGTTTGGACTGGCTAGACAGGAGGAGAGGTAGTGTTTGGACTGGCTAGACAGGAGGAGAGGTAGTGTTTGGACTGGTTAGACAGGAGGAGAGGTAGTGTTTGGACTGGTTAGACAGGAGGAGAGGTAGTGTTTGGACTGGTTAGACAGGAGGAGAGGTAGTGTTTGGACTGGCTAGACAGGAGGAGAGGTAGTGTTTGGACTGGTTAGACAGGAGGAGAGGAAGTGTTTGGACTGGTTAGACAGGAGGAGAGGTAGTGTTTGGACTGGCTAGACAGGAGGAGAGGTAGTGTTTGGACTGGTCAGACAGGAGGAGAGGTAGTGTTTGGACTGGTCAGACAGGAGGAGAGGTAGTGTTTGGACTGGCTAGACAGGAGGAGAGGTAGTGTTTGGACTGGTCAGACAGGAGGAGAGGTAGTGTTTGGACTGGTTAGACAGGAGGAGAGGTAGTGTTTGGACTGGCTAGACAGGAGGAGAGGTAGTGTTTGGACTGGCTAGACAGGAGGAGAGGAGGTGGT
>NC_092116.1:26898700-26928700 GCF_045679555.1 Salvelinus alpinus
TCTACTAGGCAAGGGGGTGAACACAACACAGTGTTGCAAAGCAAAGGGAAGGTGTGAGAGAAAGAAAGATACAAGAAGCAGAAGCAGGTGGAGACGCAAAAGAAAACAACTTTAGCAGTGAAGTTCTTTGGAAGCAGCCCAGGACACTGTTCTACACAGTTCAGAACACACAGGACACTGTTCTACACAGTACAGTTCAGAACACACAGGACACTGTTCTATACAGTACAGTTCAGAACACACAGGACACTGTTCTATACAGTGCAGTTCAGAACACACAGGACACTGTTCTATACAGTACAGTTCAGAACACACAGGACACTGTTCTATACAGTACAGTTCAGAACACACAGGACATTGTTCTATACAGTACAGTTCAGAACACACAGGACACTGTTCTATACAGTACAGTTCAGAACACACAGGACATTGTTCTATACAGTACAGTTCAGAACACACAGGACACTGTTCTATACAGTACAGTTCAGAACACACGGGACACTGTTCTATACAGTACAGTTCAGAACACACAGGACACTGTTCTACACAGTACAGTTCAGAACACACGGGACACTGTTCTATACAGTACAGTTCAGAACACACAGGACACTGTTCTATACAGTACAGTTCAGAACACACATGACACTGTTCTATACAGTACAGTTCAGAACACACAGGACACTGTTCTACACAGTACAGTTCAGAACACACGAGACACTGTTCTATACAGTACAGTTCAGAACACACAGGACACTGTTCTATACAGTACAGTTCAGAACACACAGGACACTGTTCTACACAGTACAGTTCAGAACACACGAGACACTGTTCTACACAGTACAGTTCAGAACACACAGGACACTGTTCTATACAGCACAGTTCAGAAAACACAGGACACTGTTCTATACAGCACAGTTCAGAACACACAGGACACTGTTCTATACAGTACAGTTCAGAACACACAGGACACTGTTCTATACAGTACAGTTCAGAACACACAGGACACTGTTCTATACAGTACAGTTCAGAACACACAGGACACTGTTCTACACAGTACAGTTCAGAACACACAGGACACTGTTCTATACAGTACAGTTCAGAACACACAGGACACTGTTCTATACAGTACAGTTCAGAACACACAGAACACTGTTCTATACAGTACAGTTCAGAACACACAGGACACTGTTCTATACAGTACAGTTCAGAACACACAGGACACTGTTCTACACAGTACAGTTCAGAACACACAGGACACTGTTCTATACAGTACAGTTCAGAACACACAGGACACTGTTCTATACAGTACAGTTCAGAACACACAGGACACTGTTCTATACAGTACAGTTCAGAACACACAGGACACTGTTCTATACAGTACAGTTCAGAACACACAGAACACTGTTCTATACAGTACAGTTCAGAACACACAGGACACTGTTCTATACAGTACAGTTCAGAACACACAGGACACTGTTCTACACAGTACAGTTCAGAACACACAGGACACTGTTCTATACAGTACAGTTCAGAACACACAGGACACTGTTCTATACAGTACAGTTCAGAACACACAGGACACTGTTCTATACAGTACAGTTCAGAACACACAGGACACTGTTCTATACAGTACAGTTCAGAACACACAGGACACTGTTCTATACAGTACAGTTCAGAACACACAGGACACTGTTCTATACAGTACAGTTCAGAACACACAGGACACTGTTCTATACAGTACAGTTCAGAACACACAGGACATTGTTCTATACAGTACAGTTCAGAACACACAGGACACTGTTCTATACAGTACAGTTCAGAACACACAGGACATTGTTCTATACAGTACAGTTCAGAACACACAGGACACTGTTCTATACAGTACAGTTCAGAACACACGGGACACTGTTCTATACAGTACAGTTCAGAACACACAGGACACTGTTCTACACAGTACAGTTCAGAACACACGGGACACTGTTCTATACAGTACAGTTCAGAACACACAGGACACTGTTCTATACAGTACAGTTCAGAACACACAGGACACTGTTCTATACAGTACAGTTCAGAACACACAGGACACTGTTCTACACAGTACAGTTCAGAACACACGAGACACTGTTCTATACAGTACAGTTCAGAACACACAGGACACTGTTCTATACAGTACAGTTCAGAACACACAGGACACTGTTCTACACAGTACAGTTCAGAACACACGAGACACTGTTCTACACAGTACAGTTCAGAACACACAGGACACTGTTCTATACAGCACAGTTCAGAACACACAGGACACTGTTCTATACAGCACAGTTCAGAACACACAGGACACTGTTCTATACAGTACAGTTCAGAACACACAGGACACTGTTCTATACAGTACAGTTCAGAACACACAGGACACTGTTCTATACAGTACAGTTCAGAACACACAGGACACTGTTCTACACAGTACAGTTCAGAACACACAGGACACTGTTCTATACAGTACAGTTCAGAACACACAGGACACTGTTCTATAAAGTACAGTTCAGAACACACAGAACACTGTTCTATACAGTACAGTTCAGAACACACAGGACACTGTTCTATACAGTACAGTTCAGAACACACAGGACACTGTTCTACACAGTACAGTTCAGAACACACAGGACACTGTTCTATACAGTACAGTTCAGAACACACAGGACACTGTTCTATACAGTACAGTTCAGAACACACAGGACACTGTTCTATACAGTACAGTTCAGAACACACAGGACACTGTTCTATACAGTACAGTTCAGAACACACAGGACACTGTTCTATACAGTACAGTTCAGAACACACAGAACACTGTTCTATACAGTACAGTTCAGAACACACAGGACACTGTTCTATACAGTACAGTTCAGAACACACAGGACACTGTTCTACACAGTACAGTTCAGAACACACAGGACACTGTTCTATACAGTACAGTTCAGAACACACAGGACACTGTTCTATACAGTACAGTTCAGAACACACAGGACACTGTTCTATACAGTACAGTTCAGAACACACAGGACACTGTTCTATACAGTACAGTTCAGAACACACAGGACACTGTTCTACACAGTACAGTTCAGAACACACAGGACACTGTTCTATACAGTTCAGAACACACAGGACACTGTTCTATACAGTACAGTTCAGAACACACAGGACACTGTTCTATACAGTACAGTTCAGAACACACAGGACACTGTTCTACACAGTACAGTTCAGAACACACAGGACACTGTTCTACACAGTACAGTTCAGAACACACAGGACACTGTTCTATACAGTACAGTTCAGAACACACAGGACACTGTTCTATATAGTACAGTTCAGAACACGCATGCCGTCTGGAGTGGTAGTAGTGACGAGAGTTTACTTGACGTGTTTACACACAGTCACTGTCAGCAAGTAGACACTACTGCCAGAAGAATAAAGAAGAGAGACAGAGTTGGAGAAAAAAAGCGGCAGAAGTACAGAGAGGAATGACAGATAAAGGGAGAGAATAGAGACAGAGGAAAGGAGAGAGAGGAAGAGGAGAAAGAGACGAGAAGAGATACTGACCCAGGATGAGAGTTACACTGTCTCAGCACGCACGCACACCCACCTTCTGCCGTTTCTTCTCCTTCCGTTTGTCCTCCGTAGCCTGAAGCATCTTCTCTCTCCACAGCATGAAGAAGTAGGAGGGGTCTGTGTAGAACTTCAATGCATCCTTCTTATCATCTCTGGAGAGAGAGAGAGAGAGAGAGAGAGAGAGAGAGAGAGAGAGAGAGATGGATGGATGGATGGATGGAGAGGAAAATAGATATATGAAGTTAGAGATACAACATGAAGAAGTATGTAGTGTCTTTGTCCTAGACTGATTATATTTAGACTGATAAATAGGAGTTTATTGAAAGGTGGATGTTGAACTGACCTATAGGGACTGAGTATGTTAAAAGGTGGATGTTGAACTGACCTATAGGGACTGAGTATGTTGAAAGGTGGATGTTGAACTGACCTATAGGGACTGAGTATGTTAAAAGGTGGATGTTGAACTGACCTATAGGGACTGAGTATGTTGAAAGGTGGATGTTGAACTGACCTATAGGGACTGAGTATGTTGAAAGGTGGATGTTGAACTGACCTATAGGGACTGAGTATGTTGAAAGGTGGATGTTGAACTGACCTATAGGGACTGAGTATGTTGAAAGGCGGATGTTGAACTGACCTATAGGGACTGAGTATGTTGAAAGGTGGATGTTGAACTGACCTATAGGGACTGAGTATGTTGAAAGGTGGATGTTGAACTGACCTATAGGGACTGAGTATGTTGAAAGGTGGATGTTGAACTGACCTATAGGGACTGAGTATGTTGAAAGGTGGATGTTGAACTGACCTATAGGGACTGAGTATGTTGAAAGGTGGATGTTGAACTGACCTATAGGGACTGAGTATGTTGAAAGGTGGATGTTGAACTGACCTATAGGGACTGAGTATGTTGAAAGGTGGATGTTGAACTGACCTATAGGGACTGAGTATGTTGAAAGGTGGATGTTGAACTGGCCTATAGGGACTGAGTATGTTGAAAGGTGGAGGTTGAACTGACCTATAGGGACTGAGTATGTTGAAAGGCGGATGTTGAACTGACCTATAGGGACTGAGTATGTTGAAAGGTGGATGTTGAACTGACCTATAGGGACTGAGTATGTTGAAAGGTGGATGTTGAACTGACCTATAGGGACTGAGTATGTTGAAAGGTGGAGGTTGAACTGACCTATAGGGACTGAGTATGTTGAAAGGTGGATGTTGAACTGACCTATAGGGACTGAGTATGTTGAAAGGCGGATGTTGAACTGACCTATAGGGACTGAGTATGTTGAAAGGTGGATGTTGAACTGACCTATAGGGACTGAGTATGTTGAAAGGTGGATGTTGAACTGACCTATAGGGACTGAGTATGTTGAAAGGTGGATGTTGAACTGACCTATAGGGACTGAGTATGTTGAAAGGTGGATGTTGAACTGACCTATAGGGACTGAGTATGTTGAAAGGTGGATGTTGAACTGACCTATAGGGACTGAGTATGTTGAAAGGTGGATGTTGAACTGACCTATAGGGACTGAGTATGTTGAAAGGTGGATGTTGAACTGACCTATAGGGACTGAGTATGTTGAAAGGTGGATGTTGAACTGGCCTATAGGGACTGAGTATGTTGAAAGGTGGAGGTTGAACTGACCTATAGGGACTGAGTATGTTGAAAGGCGGATGTTGAACTGACCTATAGGGACTGAGTATGTGAAAGGTGGATGTTGAACTGACCTATAGGGACTGAGTATGTTGAAAGGTGGATGTTGAACTGACCTATAGGGACTGAGTATGTTGAAAGGTGGAGGTTGAACTGACCTATAGGGACTGAGTATGTTGAAAGGTGGATGTTGAACTGACCTATAGGGACTGAGTATGTTGAAAGGTGGATGTTGAACTGACCTATAGGTACTGAGTATGTTGAAAGGTGGAGGTTGAACTGACCTATAGGGACTGAGTATGTTGAAAGGTGGAGGTTGGTTAGAGTTAGAGGACCCATTATGGTGTCTGTGAGATCCTGGGCAGCGCAACTGAGGCCATCTCCATTTTGAAGTAGTCCATTTTCTTTTCCGACGCAGACTCTCAGGTCTCAACCTTTAAGTCTTTACTGAAGACTCGTGTCTTCATTAGGTCCTATGATTGAGTGTAGTCTGGCGCAGTGGTGTGAAGGTGAACGGCAAGGCACTGGAGTGACGAACCACCCCTTGCTGTCTCTGCCTGGCCGGCTGCCTTCTCTCCAGTGGGATTCTCCGCCTCTGACCCTATTACGGGGGCTGAGTCACTGACTTGCTAATGCTCTCACCTGCCATCTCTAGGAGGCGACCATCACGTCTTGCCAGGCTTTTTTCGCAATAGTTGACTTGAGTGGGTTGAGTTACTGAGGTGATCTTCCCGTCCGGTTTTGCGCCCCCTCGGGCTCGTGCGGTGGAGGAGAACTTCGTGGGCTATACTCAGTCTTGTCTCAGGGTAGTAAGTTGGTGGTCTGTTGATATCCCTCTAGTGGTGTAGATCTTCGTGGGCTATACTCAGCCTTGTCTCAGGGTAGTAAGTTGGTGGTCTGTTGATATCCCTCTAGTGGTGTAGATCTTTGTGGGCTATACTCAGCCTTGTCTCAGGGTAGTAAGTTGGTGGTCTGTTGATATCCCTCTAGTGGTGTAGATCTTCGTGGGCTATACTCAGCCTTGTCTCAGGGTAGTAAGTTGGTGGTCTGTTGATATCCCTCTAGTGGTGTAGATCTTCGTGGGCTATACTCAGCCTTGTCTCAGGGTAGTAAGTTGGTGGTCTGTTGATATCCCTCTAGTGGTGTAGATCTTCGTGGGCTATACTCAGCCTTGTCTCAGGGTAGTAAGTTGGTGGTCTGTTGATAAGCCTCTAGTGGTGTAGATCTTCGTGGGCTATACTCAGCCTTGACTCAGGGTAGTAAGTTGGTGGTCTGTTGATATCCCTCTAGTGGAGGAGATCTTCGTGGGCTATACTCAGCCTTGTCTCAGGGTAGTAAGTTGGTGGTCTGTTGATAAGCCTCTAGTGGTGTAGATCTTCGTGGGCTATACTCATCCTTGTCTCAGGGTAGTAAGTTGGTGGTCTGTTGATATCCCTCTAGTGGTGTAGATCTTCGTGGGCTATACTCAGCCTTGTCTCAGGGTAGTAAGTTGGTGGTCTGTTGATATCCCTCTAGTGGTGTAGGGGCTGTGCTTTGGCAAAGTGGGTGGGGTTATATCCTGCCTGGTTGGCCCTGTCCGGGGGTATCGTTGGATGTGGCAACAGTGTCCCCTGACCCCCCCGTCTCAGTCCCCAGTGTCTATACTGCAATAGTCTATGTGCCTGGGGGGGCTAGGGTCAGTCCCCAGTGTCTATACTGCAATAGTCTATGTGCCTGGGGGGGCTAGGGTCAGTCCCCAGTGTCTATACTGCAATAGTCTATGTGCCGGGGGGGCTAGGGTCAGTCCCCAGTGTCTATACTGCAATAGTCTATGTGCCGGGGGGGGCTAGGGTCAGTCCCCAGTGTCTATACTGCAATAGTCTATGTGCCGGGGGGGCTAGGGTCAGTCCCCAGTGTCTATACTGCAATAGTCTATGTGCCGGGGGGGCTAGGGTCAGTCCCCAGTGTCTATACTGCAATAGTCTATGTGCCTGGGGGGGCTAGGGTCAGTCCCCAGTGTCTACACTGCAATAGTCTATGTGCCTGGGGGGGCTAGGGTCAGTCCCCAGTGTCTATACTGCAATAGTCTATGTGCCTGGGGGGGCTAGGGTCAGTCCCCAGTGTCTATACTGCAATAGTCTATGTGCCGGGGGGGCTAGGGTCAGTCCCCAGTGTCTATGTGCCGGGGGGGGCTAGGGTCAGTCCCCAGTGTCTATGTGCCGGGGGGGGCTAGGATCAGTCCCCAGTGTCTATGTGCCGGGGGGGGCTAGGGTCAGTCCCCAGTGTCTATGTGCCGGGGGGGGGCTAGGGTCAGTCCCCAGTGTCTATACTGCAATAGTCTATGTGCCGGGGGGGGGGGGGGGCTAGGGTCAGTCCCCAGTGTCTATACTGCAATAGTCTATGTGCCGGGGGGGGGCTAGGGTCAGTCCCCAGTGTCTATGTGCCTGGCGGGGCTAGGGTCAGTCCCCAGTGTCTATACTGCAATAGTCTATGTGCCTGGGGGGGTTAGGGTCAGTCCCCAGTGTCTATACTGCAATAGTCTATGTGCCGGGGGGGCTAGGGTCAGTCCCCAGTGTCTATGTGCCGGGGGGGGGCTAGGGTCAGTCCCCAGTGTCTATGTGCCGGGGGGGGGCTAGGGTCAGTCCCATCTGCTGTCTCGAGCTCTGAATCCTGGCCTATGAAAAGCCAGCTGACCTGCTGCACCCTCTATAACCACTGTGATTATTATTTGACCCTGTTGGTCATCTATGAACGTTTGAACATCTTGAAGAACGATCTGGCCTTAATGGCTGTGTACTCTTATAATCTCCACCCGGCACAGCCAGAAGACTGGCTACCCCCCCCAGAGGCTGGTTCCTCTCTAGGTTTCTTCCTTTGTTCCTGCCTTCTAGGGAGTTTTTCCCCTGGCCACAATGCTTCTACATCTGCATTGCTTGCTGTCTGGGGTTTTAGGCTGGGTTTCTATACAGCACTTTGTGACAACTGTTTTATAAAATATATTTTGATAGATTGATTGATTTACTACTTCTATGAGTTGGTAAACACACTGAAAGGGTGCATACTGTCCCCTAGAGTGTGTTGTTTGAACAGGTATAAAGTCAAGGTAGATGATTTACTGCCCCCTAGAGTGTGTTGTTTGAACAGGTATAAAGTCAAGGTTGATGATTTACTGCCCCCTAGAGTGTGTTGTTTGAACAGGTATAAAGTCAAGGTTGATGATTTACTGCCCCCTAGAGTGTGTTGTTTGAACAGGTATAAAGTCAAGGTTGATGATTTACTGTCCCCTAGAGTGTGTTGTTTGAACAGGTATAAAGTCAAGGTTGATGATTTACTGCCCCCTAGAGTGTGTTGTTTGAACAGGTATAAAGTCAAGGTTGATGATTTACTGCCCCCTAGAGTGTGTTGTTTGAACAGGTATAAAGTCAAGGTTGATGATTTACTGTCACCTAGAGTGTGTTGTTTGAACAGGTATAAAGTCAAGGTAGATGATTTACTGCCCCCTAGAGTGTGTTGTTTGAACAGGTATAAAGTCAAGGTTGATGATTTACTGTCACCTAGAGTGTGTTGTTTGAACAGGTATAAAGTCAAGGTTGATGATTTACTGCCCCCTAGAGTGTGTTGTTTGAACAGGTATAAAGTCAAGGTTGATGATTTACTGCCCCCTAGAGTTATGTAATGTTTGAACAGGTATAAAGTCAAGGTTGATGATTTACTGCCCCCTAGAGTGTGTTGTTTGAACAGGTATAAAGTCAAGGTTGATGATTTACTGCCCCCTAGAGTGTGTTGTTTGAACAGGTATAAAGTCAAGGTTGATGATTTACTGCCCCCTAGAGTGTGTTGTTTGAACAGGTATAAAGTCAAGGTTGATGATTTACTGCCCCCTAGAGTTATGTAATGTTTGAACAGGTATAAAGTCAAGGTTGATGATTTACTGCCCCCTAGAGTGTGTTGTTTGAACAGGTATAAAGTCAAGGTTGATCATTTACTGCCCCCTAGAGTGTGTTGTTTGAACAGGTATAAAGTCAAGGTTGATGATTTACTGCCCCCTAGAGTGTGTTGTTTGAACAGGTATAAAGTCAAGGTTGATGATTTACTGTCACCTAGAGTGTGTTGTTTGAACAGGTATAAAGTCAAGGTTGATGATTTACTGTCCCCTAGAGTGTGTTGTTTGAACAGGTATAAAGTCAAGGTTGATGATTTACTGTCCCCTAGAGTGTGTTGTTTGAACAGGTATAAAGTCAAGGTTGATGATTTACTGTCCCCTAGAGTGTGTTGTTTGAACAGGTATAAAGTCAAAGTTGATGATTTACTGCCCCCTAGAGTGTGTTGTTTGAACAGGTATAAAGTCAAGGTTGATGATTTACTGTCCCCTAGAGGGTGTTGTTTGAACAGGTATAAAGTCAAGGTTGATGATTTACTGTCACCTAGAGTGTGTTGTTTGAACAGGTATAAAGTCAAGGTTGATGATTTACTGTCACCTAGAGTTATGTAATGTTTGCTCACTTCCTTGGACGATTCCTCCTGATGACCTGGAATCATGTGATCCTTAACCCTTAACTCCTCTATCTATCTCTATGTCTCTACCACAGGGTTGGGACTGAGGTCTATCTAACCAATGGGAGATAAGTATACTGAAGTACTGACCTATAGGGTGTGAGGATGTTGAGAGGTGGAGGTCTGTCGGCGGCAATGGTTCATAGAGAATGATAGACGCCTCTAGTGGCCAAAAGGCCGTAATCAGCATGGGCAGCGCCACTAAGGGCTTCCACCATTTTAATGTAGTCAACTGGGTGGGACTTCCCACTTCATTGGCTGATCCCTCCTGGTGACCCTGTTGGAGTAATGTTCAACCGGGTCATCAGGAAGGATCAGCCAATCGTGAAGAAGAAAATGGACTACTTCAAAATGGAGATTGTCTCATGGTGCTGCCCGTGCTGTCACACTATGACGAGGCCTCTTTCCATCTCCATGGCGATGCTACATCTCCACCACAGACTTATGAACTGAGGTTTTCGACCCCACCGGTTGGTCCTAGTGACCTACTGACCAATAGGGGCTCAGTATATTGAAAGGAGGAAGTATACTGACCTATAAGGGCTGAGTATGTTGAGAGGCGGAGGTTTGTCACCACGGTGGTACATCTCTACAACAGGGTTAGGGACTGAGGTCCGTGACACCACCTGCTGGTCCTGGATGGTACTGCTCTTAAATGCCTTACGCATGTTGATATCCTGCAGAGAAACTGGAAGGAGGACAGAGAGGATGGAGGGAGGAAGAAAGAGAGAGAGAGAGAGAGAGGGAGGGAGATAGAGAGGGAGGGGGAGAGAGAGAGAGAGAGAGACAGGGAAAGGGAGAGGAAGGAGATAGAGATGGTTAGAAGGGAAACATGTCAGAATGTTTCAAGCCATAGAACAACCCTACCCTCCTCATCCCTTGAACATGCCCAGAGAGGGGTGCTCTTTCTGCGCTACAGTGTGGCTGGAGGCCCCCTGACCTGGAGGAATGGACCATGGAGGAATCAGCAGTATGATCACAGCAGATGAAGGGTTACATCTAGCAGCTCCTAATCTCACGTTTCCTATGTAATCCATATGTTCCTCCTATATCTCTTTATGTGTGTGTGTGTGTGTGTGTGCCTGCCAGGGTGTGTATGTATGTATGTGTGTGTGTGTGTGTGTGTGTGTGTGTGTGTGTGTGTGTGTGTGTGTGTGTGTGTGTGTGTGTGTGTGTGTGTGTGTGTGTGTGTGTGTGTGTGTGTGTGTGTCTGCCAGGGTGTGTATGTATGTGTGTGTGTGTGTGTGTGTGTGTGTGTGTGTGTGTGTGTGTGTGTGTGTGTGTGTGTGTGTGTGTGTGTGTGTGTGTGTGTGTGTGTGTGTGTGTTATAGCACCATCTGGGAGATCTTGGATAGCTGCACAGTGGTGTGAAATCCCCTTTGGGTTTAAGAGATTGACACACGTAAATACTCAACACACTCTCTCTCCCTATCTTGCTGTCTCTCCATCGCTCTCTCTCTCCTCTCTCTCTCTCTTTCTCGCTGTCTCTCTCTCTCTCTGTCTCTCTCTCTCTCGCTGTCTCTCTCTCTCCGCTCTCTCTCTCTCTCTCTCTGTCTCTCGCTGTCTCTCTCCCTCGCTCTCTCGCTCTCTATTTCGCTGTCTCTCTCTCTCTCTCGCTGTCTCTCTCTCTGTCTCTCGCTGTCTCTCTCCCTCGCTCTCTATGTCTCTATTTCGCTGTCTCTCTCTCGCTGTCTCTCTCTCGCTCTCTCTCGCTGTCTCTCTTGCTGTCTCTTGCTGTCTCTCTCTCTGTCTCTCACTGTCTTTCTCCCTCGCTCTCTCGCTCTCTATGTCTCTATCTCGCTGTCTCTCTCTCTGTCTCTTGCTGTCTCTCGCTGTCTATCTCCCTCGCTCTCTATATCTCTATCTCGCTGTCTCTCTCTCTGTCTCTCGCTGTCTCTCTCCCTCGTTCTCTCGCTCTCTATGTCTCTATCTCGCTGTCTCTTTCTCTCTCTCTCGCTCTCTCTTTCTCTCTTGCTCTCTCTCTCTCTCTCGCTGTCTCTCTCTCGCTGTCTCTCTCTATGTCTCTATTTCGCTGTCTCTCTCTCGCTCTCTCTCTCTCGCTGTCTCTCTCTCGCTCTCTCTTGCTGTCTCTCGCTGTCTATCTCCCTCGCTCTCTATATCTCTATCTTGCTGTCTCTCTCTCTGTCTCTCGCTCTCTCTTTCTCTCTTGCTCTCTCTCTCTCTCGCTGTCTCTCTCTCTCTCTCTCTCTCGCTGTCTCTCTCTCTGTCTCTCGCTGTCTCTCTCCCTCGCTCTCTATGTCTCTCTCTCGCTCTCTCTCTCTCTCGCTCGCTCTCTCTCGCTGTCTCTCCCGCTGTCTCTCTCGCTGTCTCTCTCTCTCTCTGTCTCTCTCGCTCTCTCTCTCCTTTGCTCTCTCGCTGTCTCTCCCTCGCTGTCTCTCCCTAACTTTCTCTGTAATGTATAAGTGAGGGGTAGGGAGGTGAAGCAGTGAGGGGTAGGGAGGGGAAGGAGTGAGGGGTAGGGAGGGGAAGGAGTGAGGGGTAGGAAGAGTAAGGAGTGAGGGGGTGGGGAGGTGAAGGAGAAGGGTAGGGAGGGGAAGGAGTGAGGGGTAGGGAGAGGAAGGAGTGAGGGGTAGGGAGAGGAAGGAGTGAGGGAGTAGGGAGAGGAAGGAGTGAGGGGTAGGGAGAGTAAGGAGTGAGGGGGTAGGGAGGGTACGGAGTGAGGGGGTAGGGAGAGTAAGGAGTGAGGGGTAGGGAGAGGAAGGAGTGAGGGGTAGGGAGAAGAAGGCGTGAGGGGTAGGGAGAGGAAGGAGTGAGGGGGTAGGGAGAGTAAGGAGTGAGGGGTAGGGACAGTAAGGAGTGAGGGGATAGGGAGAGTAAGGAGTGAGGGGTAGGGAGAGTAAGGAGTGAGGGGTAGGGAAGGGAAGGAGTGAGGGGTAGGGAGGGGAAGGAGTGAGGGGTAGGGAGAGGAGGGAGTGAGGGGATGGGGAGGTGAAGGAGAGGGGTAGGGAGGGGAAGAAGTGAGGGGTAGGGAGAGGAAGAAGTGAGGGGTAGGGAGGGGAAGGAGTGAGGGGTAGGGAGGGGAAGGAGTGAGGGGTAGGGAGAGGAAGGAGTGAGGGGGTGGGGAGCTGAAGGAGAGGAGTAGGGAGGGGAAGGAGTGAGGGGTAGGGAGAGGAAGGAGTGAGGGGGTGGGGAGGTGAAGGAGAGGGGTAGGGAGGGGAAGGAGTGAGAGGGTAGGGAGAGGAAGGAGTGATGGGTAGGGAGAGTAAGAAGTGAGGGGGTAGGGAGAGGAAGGAGTGAGGGGTAGGGGGAGGAAGGGGTGAGGGGTGGGGAGAGGAAGGAGTGAGGGGTAGGGAGAGAAAGAAGTGAGGGGGTAGGGAGAGGAAGGAGTGAGGGGTAGGGAGAGTAAGAAGTGAGGGGGTAGGGAGAGTAAGGAGTGAGGGGTAGGGAGAGAAAGGAGTGAGGGGTAGGGAGAGGAAGGAGTGGGGGTAGGGAGAGGAAGGAGTGGGGGTAGGGAGAGGAAGGAGTGAGGGGTAGGGAGAGTAAGAAGTGAGGGGGTAGGGAGAGGAAGGAGTGAGGGGTAGGGAGAGGAAGGAGTGGGGGTAGGGAGAGGAAGGAGTGAGGGGTAGGGAGAGGAAGGAGTGGGGGTAGGGAGAGGAAGGAGTGGGGGTAGGGAGAGGAAGGAGTGAGGGGTAGGGAGAGTAAGAAGTGAGGGGGTAGGGAGAGGAAGGAGTGAGGGGTAGGGAGAGGAAGGAGTGGGGGTAGGGAGAGGAAGGAGTGAGGGGTAGGGAGAGAAAGGAGTGAGGTGTAGGGAGAGTAAGAAGTGAGGGGGTAGGGAGAGGAAGGAGTGAGGGGTAGGGAGAGGAAGGAGTGGGGGTAGAGAGAGGAAGGAGTGAGGGGTAGGGAGAGTAAGAAGTGAGGGGGTAGGGAGAGGAAGGAGTGAGGGGTAGGGAGAGGAAGGAGTGAGGGGTAGGGAGAGAAAGGAGTGAGGGGTAGGGAGAGTAAGAAGTGAGGGGGTAGGGAGAGGAAGGAGTGAGGGGTAGGGAGAGGAAGGAGTGGTGGTAGGGAGAGGAAGGAGTGGGGGTAGGGAGAGGAAGGAGTGAGGGGTAGGGAGAGAAAGGAGTGAGGGGTAGGGAGAGTAAGAAGTGAGGGGGTAGGGAGAGGAAGGAGTGAGGGGTAGGGAGAGTAAGAAGTGAGGGGTAGGGAGATGAAGGAGTGAGGGGTAGGGAGAGGAAGGAGTGAGGGGTAGGGAGAGGAAGGAGTGAGGGGTAGGGAGAGGAAGGAGTGAGGGGTAGGGAGAGGAAGGAGTGAGGGGTAGGGAGAGGAAGGAGTGAGGGGTGGGGAGAGGAAGGAGTGGGGGGTAGGGAGATGAAGGAGTGAGGGGTAGGGAGAGGAAGGAGTGAGGGGGTGGGGAGGTGAAAGAGAGGGGTAGGGAGGGGAATGAGTCAGGGTTAGGGAGAGGAAGGAGTGAGGGGTAGGGAGAGGAAGGAGTGAGGGGTGGGGAGAGGAAGGAGTGAGGGGTAGGGAGAGGAAGGAGTGAGGGGGTGGGGAGGTGAAAGAGAGGGGTAGGGAGGGGAATGAGTCAGGGTTAGGGAGAGGAAGGAGTGAGGGGTAGGGAGAGGAAGGAGTGAGGGGTGGGGAGAGGAAGGAGTGAGGGGTAGGGAGAGGAAGGAGTGAGGGGGTGGGGAGGTGAAAGAGAGGGGTAGGGAGGGGAATGAGTCAGGGTTAGGGAGAGGAAGGAGTGAGGGGTAGGGAGAGGAAGGAGTGAGGGGTAGGGAGAGGAAGGAGTGAGGGGGTAGAGAGAGGAAGGAGTGAGGGGGTAGGGAGAGTAAGGGGTGAGGGGGTAGGGAGAGTAAGGGGTGAGGGGGTAGGGAGAGGGGTGAGGGGGTAGGGAGAGGAAGGAGTGAGGGGATTAGTCTCATATCCACTGTGGTTTTAATATATAGTGACATTAGTCTCATATCCACTGTGGTTTTAATATATAGTGACATTAATCTCATATCCACTGTGTTTTAATATATAGTGACATTAGTCTCATATCCACTGTGTTTTAATATATAGTGACATTAATCTCATATCCACTGTGTTTTAATATATAGTGACATTAGTCTCATATCCACTGTGGTTTTAATACATAGTGACATTAATGTCATATCCACTGTTTTTTAATATATAGTGACATTAGTCTCATATCCACTGTGGTTTTAATATATAGTGACATTAATCTCATATCCACTGTGATTTTTGTACTAAAAGTTATTCTATTGTATTCAAGCCTGTCTTGATTTTTCGATCTGCATTGAAACGTTTTATGTTTTGTGTTTTCTACCTTTTTTAATTGTATTTGTTAAGCACCTTCAAATGCAATATCCTCACTGATTACACACACACACACACACACACACACACACACACACACACACACACACACACACACAGACTCTGAGTTTCTCTGATTGAGCATAGCACCACCTGAAATCCTCATCACAGAGACTACTAGACTGTAACACAATCAGTTGTAAGTCAAGAGACTATTGACTTCAAAACAGTGTCAGACAGACAGACAGACAGACAGACAGACAGACAGACAGACAGACAGACAGACAGACAGACAGACAGACAGACTTCAAGTGGACCCATACTGAGATCTTACAAAGTTTCTCTCCATCTCTCCCTCCATCTCTCCCTCCTTCTCTCCCTTCATCTCTCCCTCCACCTCTCCCTCCATCTCTCTCTCCATCTCTCCCTCCATCTCTCCCTCCTTCTCTCCCTTCATCTCTCCCTCCACCTCTCCCTCCATCTCTCTCTCCATCTCTCCCTCCATCTCTCCCTCCTTCTCTCCCTCCTTCTCTCCCTCCATCTCTCCCTCCACCTCTCCCTCCATCTCTCCCTCCATCTCTCCCTTCATCTCTCCCTCCACCTCTCCCTCCATCTCTCTCTCCATCTCTCCCTCCATCTCTCCCTCCACCTCTCCCTCCTTCTCTCCCTCCATCTCTCTCTCCATCTCTCCCTCCTTCTCTCCCTCCTTCTCTCCCTTCATCTCTCCCTCCACCTCTCCCTCCTTCTCTCCCTCCATCTCTCCCTCCATCTCACCCTCCACCTCTCCCTCCATCTCTCCCTCCATCTCTCCCTTCATCTCTCCCTCCACCTCTCCCTCCATCTCTCTCTCCATCTCTCCCTCCATCTCTCCCTCCTTCTCTCCCTCCACCTCTCCCTCCATCTCTCCCTCCATCTCTCCCTCCATCTCTCCCTCCTTCTCTCCCTCCACCTCTCCCTCCATCTCTCCCTCCTTCTCTCCCTCCTTCTCTCCCTCCATCTCTCCCTCCTTCTCTCTCTCCATCTCTCCCTCCATCTCTCCCTCCTTCTCTCCCTCCACCTCTCCTTCCATCTCTCCCTCCTTCTCTCCCTCCACCTCTCCCTCCATCTCTCCATCCTTGTCCCTTTCCATCTCTTCCTACCACCTCCTCTCACTCCCTCACTCTCAATCCATCCCTCTTTCCATCCTGCCTCTGATGTTACCCCATGTATCC
Organism: Salvelinus alpinus; assembly: GCF_045679555.1. Classification (NCBI taxonomy): domain Eukaryota; kingdom Metazoa; phylum Chordata; class Actinopteri; order Salmoniformes; family Salmonidae; genus Salvelinus; species Salvelinus alpinus. The sequence continues at coordinate 26,914,976 of NC_092116.1, forward strand.
TTGAAGACGTCTGTCCCTATGTCTGTCTGTACGCCTGTCAGGAGGACTCAGACACACAGCAACCACACATGTGTACACACGCACGCACACACACACAGATATGAGAACAGCAGGAGGCTCATCTTTTAGGGATTAGCAGAGCCAGAGATACTGAGGCTATTCTGGGGAAGCAGCTAAACCACACACACACACACACACACACACACACACACACACACACACACACACACACACACACACACACACACACACACACACACACACACACACACACACACACACACACACACACACACACACACACACACACCTGGTTCGTCCGAGGGTCACACAGTATGTCACACAGTCATGAGTTCATAACACACACAGAGTGCTAAACCATCACATTGAATCTAACTCCCTGTGTGATGCCAATACAATGCATTCCTATGGGACTGAAGATACAGTGCATTCCTATGAGACTGAAGATACAGTGCATTCCTATGGGACTGAAAATACAATGCATTCCTATGGGACTGAAGATACAGTGCATTCCTATGAGACTGAAGATACAGTGCATTCCTATGGGACTGAAAATACAATGCATTCCTATGGGACTGAAAATACAGTGCATTCCTATGGGACTGAAGATACAGTGCATTCCTATGAGACTGAAGATACAGTGCATTCCTATGGGACTGAAAATACAGTGCATTCCTATGGGACTGAAGATACAATGCATTCCTATGGGACTGAAGATACAGTGCATTCCTATGGGACTGAAGATACAATGCATTCCTATGGGACTGAAGATACAGTGCATTCCTATGGGACTGAAGATACAGTGCATTCCTATGAGACTGAAAATACAGTGCATTCCTATGGGACTGAAGATACAGTGCATTCCTATGGGACTGAAGATACAATGCATTCCTATGGGACTGAAGATACAATGCATTCCTATGGGACTGAAGATACAGTGCATTCCTATGGGACTGAAGATACAATGCATTCCTATGAGACTGAAGATACAATGCATTCCTATGGGACTGAAGATACAATGCATTCCTATGGGACTGAAGATACAATGCATTCCTATGGGACTGAAGAAACAATGCATTCCTATGGGACTGAAGATACAATGCATTCCTATGGGACTGAAGATACAATGCATTCCTATGGGACTGAAGATACAATGCATTCCTATGGGACTGAAGATACAATGCGTGCATGTGTGTGTGTGTGCTAACATAGTATGTTAGACATGGACAAATCAAATCAAATCAAATTTTATTAGTCACATACACATGGTTAGCAGATGTTAATGCGAGTGTAGCGAAATGCTTGTGCTTCTAGTTCCGACAATGCAGTAATAACCAACGAGTAATCTAACCTAACAATTCCACAACTACTACCTTATACACACACAAGTGTAAAGGGATAAAGAATATGTACATAAAGATATATGAATGAGTGGTGGTACAGAACGGCATAGGCAAGATGCAGTAGATGGTATAGAGTACGGTATATACATATGAGATGAGTACTGTAGGGTATGTAAACATTATATTAAGTGGCATTGTTTAAAGTGGCTAGTGGTACATTTTTACATAATTTCCATCAATTCCCATTTTTAAAGTGGCTGGAGTTGAGTCAGTATGTTGGCAGCGGCCACTAAATGTTAGTGATGGCTGTTTAACAGTCTGATGGCCTTGAGATAGAAGCTGTTTTTCAGTCTCTCGGTCCCTGCTTTGATGCACCTGTACTGACCTCGCCTTCTGGATGATAGCGGGGTGAACAGGCAGTGGCTTGGGTGGTTGTTGTCCTTGATGATCTTTATGGCCTTCCTGTGACATCGGGTGGTGTAGGTGTCCTGGAGGGCAGGTAGTTTGCCCCCGGTGATGCGTTCTGCAGACCTCACTACCCTCTGGAGAGCCTTACGGTTGTGGGCGGAGCAGTTGCCGTACCAGGCGGTGATACAGCCCGACAGGATGCTCTCGATTGTGCATCTGTAGAAGTTTGTGAGTGCTTTTGGTGACAAGCCGAATTTCTTCAGCCTCCTGAGGTTGAAGAGGCGCTGCTGCGCCTTCTTCACGACGCTGTCTGTGTGGGTGGACCAATTCAGTTTGTCCGTGATGTGTACACCGAGGAACTTAAAACTTGCCACCTTCTCCACTACTGACCCGTCGATGTGGATAGGGGGGTGCTCCCTCTGCTGTTTCCTGAAGTCCACAATCATCTCCTTTGTTTTGTTGACGTTGAGTGTGAGGTTATTTTCCTGACACCACACTCCGAGGGCCCTCACCTCCTCCCTGTAGGCCGTCTCGTCGTTGTTGGTAATCAAGCCTACCACTGTAGTGTCATCCGCAAACTTGATGATTGAGTTGGAGGCGTGCATGGCCACGCAGTCGTGGGTGAACAGGGAGTACAGGAGAGGGCTCAGAACGCACCCTTGTGGGGCCCCAGTGTTGAGGATCAGCGGGGTGGAGATGTTGTTACCTACCTTCACCACCTGGGGGCGGCCCGTCAGGAAGTCCAGGACCCAGTTGCACAGGGCGGGGTCGAGACCCAGGGTCTCGAGCTTGATGACGAGTTTGGAGGGTACTATGGTGTTAAATGCTGAGCTGTAATCGATGAACAGCATTCTCACATGGGTATTCCTCTTGTCCAGATGGGTTAGGGCAGTGTGCAGTGTGGTTGCGATTGCGTCGTCTGTGGACCTATTGGGTCGGTAAGCAAATTGGAGTGGGTCTAGGGTGTCCGGTAGGGTGGAGGTGATATGGTCCTTGACTAGTCTCTCAAAGCACTTCATGATGACGGAAGTGAGTGCTACGGGGCGGTAGTCGTTTAGCTCAGTTACCTTAGCTTTCTTGGGAACAGGAACAATGGTGGCCCTCTTGAAGCATGTGGGAACAGCAGACTGGGATAAGGATTGATTGAATATGTCCGTAAACACACCAGCCAGCTGGTCTGCGCATGCTCTGAGGACGCGGCTGGGAATGCCGTCTGGGCCTGCAGCCTTGCGAGGGTTAACACGTTTAAATGTTTTACTCACCTCGGCTGCAGTGAAGGAGAGCCCGCAGGTTTTGGTAGGGGGCCGTGTCAGTGGCACTGTATTGTCCTCAAAGCGGGCAAAAAAGTTGTTTAGCCTGTCTGGGAGCAAGACATCCTGGTCCGCGACGGGGCTGGTTTTTCTTTTTGTAATCCGTGATTGACTGTAGACCCTGCCACATACCTCTTGTATCTGAGCTGTTGAATTGCGACTCGATTTTGTCTCTGTACTGGGACTTAGCCTGTTTGATTGCCTTGCGGAGAGAATAGCTACACTGTTTGTATTCGGTCATGCTTCCGGTCACCTTGCCCTGGTTAAAAGCAGTGGTTCGCGCTTTCAGTTTCACGCGAATGCTGCCGTCAATCCACGGTTTCTGGTTTGGGAATGTTTTAATCGTTGCTGTGGGTACGACATCGTCAATGCACTTCCTAATGAACTCGCTCACCGAATCAGCATATTCGTCAATATTGTTGTTGGACGCAATGCGGAACATATTCCAATCCGCGTGATCGAAGCAGTCTTGAAGCGTGGAATCAGATTGGTCGGACCAGCGTTGAACAGACCTGAGCGCGGGAGCTTGTTGTTTTAGTTTCTGTTTGTAGGCTGGAATCAACAAAATGGAGTCGTGGTCAGCTTTTCCGAAAGGGGGGCGGGGGAGGGCCTTATATGCGTCGCGGAAATTAGTATAACAATGATCTAGGGTTTTTCCAGCCCTGGTAGCACAATCGATATGCTGATAGAATTTAGGGAGTTTTGTTTTTAGATTAGCCTTGTTAAAATCCCCAGCTACGATGAATGCAGCCTCAGGGTGTGTGGTTTCCAGTTTACAAAGAGTCAGATAAAGTTCGTTCAGGGCCATCGATGTGTCTGCTTGGGGGGGAATATATACGGCTGTGATTATGATTGAAGAGAATTCCCTTGGTAGATAATGCGGTCAACATTTTATTGTGAGGAGTTCTAGATCAGGTGAACAGAATGACTTGAGTTCCTGTGTGTTGTTATGATGATCACACCACGTCTCGTTAATCATAAGGCATACCCCCCCGCCCCTCTTCTTACCAGAAAGATGTTTGTTTCTGTCGGCGCGATGCATGAAGAAACCAGCTGGCTGCACCGACTCCGTTAGCGTCTCTTGAGTTAGCCATGTTTCCGTGAAGCAGAGCACGTTGCAATCCCTGATGTCTCTCTGGAATGCTACCCGTGCTCGGATTTCATCAACCTTATTGTCAAGAGACTGGACATTGGCGAGTAGTATGCTAGGGAGTGGAGCGCGATGTGCCCGTCTCCGAAGCCTGGCCAGGAGACCGCCTCGTTTGCCCCTTTTACGGCGTCGCACAGGGTCGCCGGCTGGGATCAGATCCATTGTATTGGGTGGAAGGCAAAACACTGGATCCGTTTCGGGAAAGTCATATTCCTGGTAGGAACGATGATGAGTTGACGTTAATCGTATATTCAGTAGTTCCTCCCGACTGTATGTAATGAAACCTAAGATTACCTGGGGTACCGATGTAAGAAATAACACATAAAAAAACAAAATACTGCATATTTTCCAAGGAACGCGAAGCGAGGCGGCCATCTCGTTTCGGCGCCGGATGTTATGCAAAAGCAGACAGACAGACAGACAGACAGACAGACAGACAGACAGACAGACAGACAGACAGACAGACAGACAGACAGACAGACAGATTGGTGAAGTGAGGAGAGGAGAAGATCTCAGGTGATCAGCTCATCCCTCCTGAATCCAGTGTGTGTGTGTGTGCGTGCGTGCATGCGTGTGTGTGTGTGTGTGTGTGCGTGTGTGTGTGTGTGTGTATGTGTGTGTGTGCTCATACCTCCTGAAACTCTCTGTATGAAAAGCTTGGTCACTCAGTGAAGAGAACTGCATTCAACCAAACCTGCACTGCAGAGCCCCCCAACCCCTGCACCCACACACACACACCTTCTTCCACGGTAGAGTCTAGCTGTGTGACTTTGACAGCCAGTAGGTCCACTCTCTCCTGGAGGCTGTTCATTCTCATGTAGAAGCTGTTGGCTTCGTTGAACAGATCCCCAAAGATGTCCTCCGCATAACGACCTGCAGGGGGGAGACACGTTAATACACACACTGTAGACACACGTGCGTGAGCACCACACACACACACACACGTATAGACACCCAAACAGGATAATAGACACACGCACACACACACACACACACACACACACACACACACACACACACACACACACACACACACACACACACACACACACACACACACACACACACACACGTATAGACACCCACACAGGATAATAGACACACACACACACACACACACACACACACACACACACACACACACACACACACACACACACACACACACACACACACACACACACACACACACACATATAGACACCCACACAGGATAATAGACACACGCACACACACACACACACACACACACACACGTATAGACACCCACACAGGATAATAGACACACACACACACACACACACACACACACACACACACACACACACACACACACACACACACACACACACACACACACACACACACACACACATATAGACACCCACACAGGATAATAGACACACGCACACACACACACACACACACACACACACACACACACACACACACACACACACACACACACACACACACACACACACACACACACACACACACACACACACACACACACACACACGTATAGACACCCACACAGGATAATAGACACACACACACACACACACACACACACACACACACACACACACACACACACACACACACACACACACACACACACACACACACACACACACACACACACACACACACAGGATAATAGACACACGCACACACACACACACTCACACACACACACACATAATAAAACAGAGCTTAATCAAAGGCTGGGATTCTGTATCGTCTCTCTGCAGGGTGCTATGCCTCCTATAGAGCTGCTGGCTGACAACCAGTGGACAGCAATACACTACAGTCTGCCTGCTCCAGTGTGTGTGTGAGCGTGTGTGTGTGTGTGTGTGTGTGTGTGTGTGTGTGTGTGTGTGTGTGTGTGTGTGTGTGTGTGTGTGTGTGTGTGTGTGTGTGTGTGTGTGTCTCCACGTCTAATTGTCCAGGGACCCTGCATATCCCCAGTTGAATATATTCCAACATAGATCAAAACAACAGCAGCTCCTGTAACATTGCAAGGCTCCTGTAACATTGCAAGGCTCCTGTAACATTGCAAGGCTCCTGTGACATTGCAAGGCTCCTGTGACATTGCAAGGCTCCTGTAACATTGCAAGGCTCCTGTAACATTGCAAGGCTCCTGTGATATTGCAAGGCTCCTGTAACATTGCAAGGCTCCTGTAACATTGCAAGGCTCCTGTAACATTGCAAGGCTCCTGTGACATTGCAAGGCTCCTGTGATATTGCAAAGCTCCTGTAACATTGCAAGGCACCTGTGACATTGCAAGGCTCCTGTGATATTGCAAGGCTCCTGTAACATTGCAAGGCTCCTGTAACATTGCAAGGCTCCTGTAACATTGCAAGGCTCCTGTGACATTGCAAGGCTCCTGTGATATTGCAAAGCTCCTGTGACATTGCAAGGCTCCTGTGACATTGCAAGGCTCCTGTGACATTGCAAGGCTCCTGTAACATTGCAAGGCTCCTGTGACATTGCAAGGGTCCTGTGACATTGCAAGGCTCCTGTGACATTGCAAGGCTCCTGTGACATTGCAAGGCTCCTGTGACATTGCAAGGCTCCTGTGACATTGCAAGGCTCCTGTAACATTGCAAGGCTCCTGTGACATTGCAAGGCTCCTGTGACATTGCAAGGCTCCTGTAACATTGCAAGGCTCCTGTGACATTGCAAGGCTCCTGTGACATTGCAAGGCTCCTGTAACATTGCAAGGCTCCTGTAACATTGCAAGGCTCCTGTGACATTGCAAGGCTCCTGTAACATTGCAAGGCTCCTGTGACATTGCAAGGCTCCTGTGACATTGCAAGGCTCCTGTGACATTGCAAGGCTCCTGTGACATTGCAAGGCTCCTGTAACATTGCAAGGCTCCTGTGACATTGCAAGGCTCCTGTAACACTGCAAGGCTCCTGTGACATTGCAAGGCTCCTGTGACATTGCAAGGCTCCTGTGACATTGCAAGGCTCCTGTAACATTGCAAGGCTCCTGTAACATTGCAAGGCTCCTGTAACATTGCAAGGCTCCTGTGACATTGCAAGGCTCCTGTGACATTGCAAGGCTCCTGTGACATTGCAAGGCTCCTGTGACATTGCAAGGCTCCTGTAACATTGCAAGGCTCCTGTAACATTGCAAGGCTCCTGTAACATTGCAAGGCTCCTGTAACATTGCAAGGCTCCTGTAACATTGCAAGGCTCCTGTAACATTGCAAGGCTCCTGTAACATTGCAAGGCTCCTGTAACATTGCAAGGCTCCTGTGACATTGCAAGGCTCCTGTAACATTGCAAGGCTCCTGTAACATTGCAAGGCTCCTGTGACATTGCAAGGCTCCTGTGATGTTACTGTCATTGACTGGATGTACCAACCGACGACTCCCTGTTATACTTCCGTTGTATATACTAGACACACCACACATTAATCACATGCACTTGCCACTTTCTACTGACGCTCATTCTAACTGCAATCCCTATCCGGAGCACAGGAACAACTACAGGTGAAGAGGTGTGTGTCTTAAAGTGTCGAGAAGCTTCTAGAATATTCTAGAATATCCCCAAAGGAGAACCATTAGACCACAAACCACAATAACAATGTGTACTTACTCCAAGGGCTGCTACACTCGAGAGTTTGTGTTAGCAACCACTCTGCTTTTGTAGCGACTGGCTTCACTCCGTTTTGTCACCAAAGCCCCGTATACTACCCACCGCTGCGACCTGTATGCTCTCGTTGGCTGGCCCTCGCTACATATTTGTCGCCAAATCCACTGGCTCCTGGTCATCTATAAGTAACTTTAAGCACCAGCTGTCAGAGCAGCTCACAGATCACTGCACCTGTACATAGCCCATCTGTAAATAGCCCATCCAACTACCTCATCCCCATAGTGTTTTTTATTTTTTCTCCTTTGCACCCCAGTATCTCTACTTGCACACTCATCTTCTGCATATCCGTCACTCCAGTGTTTAATTGCTAAATTGTAATTATTTCGCCACTATGGCCTATTTATTGCCTTACCTCCCTTATCTTACCTCATTTGCACACACTGTATATAGACTTTTCTATTGTGTTATTGACTGTACGCTTGTTTATTCCATGTGTAACTCCGTGTTGTTGTTTGTGTCGCACTGCTTTGCTTTATCTTGGCCAGGTCGCAGTTGTAAATGAGAACTTGTTCTCAACTAGCCTACCTGGTTAAATAAAGGTGAAATAAAAATATAAAAAAAAAAAATGTTTCACAAAAGTTCTGAACCTTCCTATTCTCATAGTTTCTAAAGATTGTAAACATTTTTTGCTGAAATTATTATTATATTATTGATCGATTGACTATGTAGTTCTATCTGCAGAGTTAGCTTCAGGTAAATGTTACACTTCCTCAACCATTCCTGGACCTGTGACCAAATTCAAGCTACATATGGACAGTGCCAAAACAAATGATATAATGATTATGTCTCTTTGCAGCAAAATCTGCAGAGAACAAAAAATCTCAAATTTGGACTCATCAGACCAAAGGACAGATTTGCAGCTGTCTAATGTCCATTGCTCGTGTTTCTTGGCCCAAGCAAGTCTCTTCTTATTATTGGTGTCCTTTAGTAGTGGTTTCTTTGCAGCAATTTGACCATGAAGGCCTGATACACGCAGTCTCCTCTGAACAGTTGATGTTGAGATGTGTCTGTTACCTGTTACCTGAATTTATTTTGGCTGCAATCTGAGGTGCAGGTAACTCTAATGAACTTATCTTCTGTAGCAGAGGTAACTCTGGGTCGTCCTTTCCTGTGGCGGTCCTCATGACAGCCAGTTTCAGCATAGCGCTTGATTGTTTTTGCGATTGCACTTGAAGAAAGTTTTTGAAATTTTCCGGATTGACTGACCTTCATGTCTTAAAGTAATGATGGACTGTCGTTTCTCTTTGCTTATTTGAGCTGTTCTTGCCATAATATGGACTTGGTCTTTTACCAAATAGGGCTATCTTCTGTATACCACCCCAACCTTGTCACAACACAACTGATTGGCTCAAAGGAAATTCCACAAATGAACTTTTAACAAGGCACACCTATTAATTGAAATGCATTCCAGGTGACTACCTCATGAAGCTGGTTGAGAGCATGTCAAGAGTGTGCAAAGTTGTCATCAAGGCAAAGGGTGGCAACTTTGAAAAATCTCAAATCTCAAATATATTTTATAATATTTTTACACTTTTTTGGTTACTACATGATTCCATATGTGTTATTTCATAGTTTGGATGTCTTCACTATTATTCTACAATGTAGAAAATAGTCAAAATAGAGAAAAACCCTGGAATGTGCAGGTGTGCTGAAACTTTTGACTGGTTGTGTATACATATATATACATTTACCAAATAATATATGGGGGATTGGAAATTATGCAGTGACTACATTGATGGAATCTACAATCATTCTGCAATATTAAAGCTGATCTACCCCTTAAAAAAGTGATGATGCTGTTTGTATGTGGCTGCTATGAAAGTGAACTGCGTGTACACGTGATCAGGGGTGTATTCATTCGGCAATTCTGTTAAAAAATTATTCATAAATGAAAGCAAACGGAACAAAACGGGGATAAACCTAACCTAATTTTTTAAATAGAAACTCTTGAACTAATGATTACACACTAGATCAACTAGATGCAGGCAAGAGTGTGCAAGGCGGTTTTGAATATGTCACTGTCTGTCACCTTGATTACTCAAATGTATCTCTCGAACCTAGCCTAAATCTATGTTACATTGAGCTGGGTGAATGGAAAATGAATGACAGTCATCCAATATGCTGTAAAGAAATCAGGTCATGCTCATTAAAAATCAAATCGTCCTCCCTCATCATAAACGGCCCCGACCACCACTGGTGTAGAGTGACGTTGCCCCTAGACGGTGATCTTGGGTCAGTTTTTCATTTTCTCCATTAAAAGTGAATGTTAGGTTTAGTGAAGGGGAAGCTGATCCTAGATCTGTACCTCAGGGAAACGTGACCCTGAAACACACTACTTACTTAGGCTGCCCAGCTGTTTGATGATGGCAGCGAGGGTGCTGTTGGTAACACACTCCAGTTCACTGGTGACTCCATCAGGAACCGCACCTCGACACAGGTGTCTGGGCTCTATACAGCGCTTTACCAATGGCATAGTGGTTCACCTGGGGAGAGAGAGATATATGGAGAGATTAGTATGGAGAGGAGGAGGAAAGGAGGGAGAGAAGGACGGACAGAGAGAGTAAGATGTCTGGGCTCTATACCTACAGCAGGGTGGGGGACTTGGGGAGAGAGAGAGATGTCTGGGCTCTATACCTACAGCAGGGTGGGGGACTTGGGGAGAGAGAGAGATGTCTGGGCTCTATACCTACAGCAGGGTGGGGGACTTGGGGAGAGAGAGAGATGTCTGGGCTCTATACCTACAGCAGGGTGGGGGACTTGGGGAGAGAGAGAGATGTCTGGGCTCTATACCTACAGCAGGGTGGGGGACTTGGGGAGAGAGAGAGATGTCTGGGCTCTATACCTACAGCAGGGTGGGGGACTTGGGGAGAGAGAGAGATGTCTGGGCTCTATACCTACAGCAGGGTGGGGGACTTGGGGAGAGAGAGAGATGTCTGGGCTCTATACCTACAGCAGGGTGGGGGACTTGGGGAGAGAGAGAGATGTCTGGGCTCTATACCTACAGCAGGGTGGGGGACTTGGGGAGAGAGAGAGATGTCTGGGCTCTATACCTACAGCAGGGTGGGGGACTTGGGGAGAGAGAGAGATGTCTGGGCTCTATACCTACAGCAGGGTGGGGGACTTGGGGGAGAGAGAGAGATGTCTGGGCTCTATACCTACAGCAGGGTGGGGGACTTGGGGAGAGAGAGAGATGTCTGGGCTCTATACCTACAGCAGGGTGGGGGACTTGGGGAGAGAGAGAGATGTCTGGGCTCTATACCTACAGCAGGGTGGGGAACTTGGGGAGAGAGAGAGATGTCTGGGCTCTATACCTACAGCAGGGTGGGGGACTTGGGGAGAGAGAGAGATGTCTGGGCTCTATACCTACAGCAGGGTGGGGGACTTGGGGAGAGAGAGAGATCAGTAAGGAGATGACAAGGGAAGGAGGGAGAGAGAGAGATCAGTAAGGAGATGACAAGGGAAAGAGGGAGAGAGAGAGAGAGATCAGTAAGGAGATGACAAGGGAAAGAGAGGAGAGAGAGTATTGTGGCAGGTGGGACAGCATGTAACCTAGTGGTTAGAGCGTTGGGCCAGTAACCGAAAGGTTGCTAGATTGAATCCCTGAACTGACAAGGTAAACATCTGTCGTTCTGCCCCTGAACAAGGCAGTTAACCCACTGTTCCCCCGGTAGGCCGTCATTGTAAATAAGAATTTGTTCTTAACTGACTTGCCTTGTTAAATAAAGGTTCAATTAAAAAATAAAAATAATAATTGTCCTGCTAGAAAATCCAATCCTCAGAGTTGGGGAAGATTGTCAGAGCAGAAGAAAGCAAGTTTTCTTCCAGGACAACCTCCACCAAATGTCACAGTGGGTGCGAGACACTGTGGCTTGTAGGTCTCTCCAGGTCTTTCACCCACTGTGAAGCTTGGTGGAGGATCGGTGATGATCTGGGGGTGCTTCCGCAAGGCTGGAATCAGACAGATTTGTCTTTGTGAAGGACGCATGAATGAAGCCACGTACAAGGTTGTCCTGGAAGAAAACTTGCTTCTTTCTGCTCTGACAATGTTCCCAAACTCTGAGGATTGGTTTTTCCAGCAGGACAATGCTCCCCAACTCTGAGGACTGGTTTCTCCAGCAGGACAATGTTCCCCAACTCTGAGGATTGGTTGTTCCAGCAGGACAATGTTCCCCAAATCTGAGGATTGGTTTTCCCAGCAGGACAATGTTCCCCAACTCTGAGGGTTGGTTTTTCCAGCAGGACAATGTTCCCCAACTCTGAGGATTGGTTTTTCCAGCAGGACAATGTTCCCCAACTCTGAGGATTGGTTTTTCCAGCAGGACAATGTTCCCCAACTCTGAGGATTGGTTTTTCCAGCAGGACAATGTTCCCCAACTCTGAGGGTTGGTTTTTCCAGCAGGACAATGTTCCCCAACTCTGAGGATTGGTTTTCCCAGCAGGACAATGTTCCCCAACTCTGAGGATTGGTTTTTCCAGCAGGACAATGTTCCCCAACTCTGAGGATTGGTTTTTCCAGCAGGACAATGTTCCCCAACTCTGAGGACTGGTTTTCCCAGCAGGACAATGTTCCCCAACTCGGAGGACTGGTTTTTCCAGCAGGACAATGTTCCCCAACTCTGAGGATTGGTTTTCCCAGCAGGACAATGTTCCCCAACTCTGAGGGTTGGTTTTCCCAGCAGGACAATGTTCCCCAACTCTGAGGACTGGTTTTCCCAGCAGGACAATGTTCCCCAACTCTGAGGATTGGTTTTCCCAGCAGGACAATGTTCCCCAACTCTGAGGATTGGTTTTTCCAGCAGGACAATGTTCCCCAACTCTGAGGACTGGTTTTTCCAGCAGGACAATGTTCCCCAACTCTGAGGATTGGTTTTCCCAGCAGGACAATGTTCCCCAACTCTGAGGACTGGTTTTCCCAGCAGGACAATGTTCCCCAACTCTGAGGGTTGGTTTTCCCAGCAGGACAATGTTCCCCAACTCTGAGGATTGGTTTTCCCAGCAGGACAATGTTCCCCAACTCTGAGGATTGGTTTTCCCAGCAGGACAATGTTCCCCAACTCTGAGGATTGGTTTTCCCAGCAGGACAATGTTCCCCAACTCTGAGGATTGGTTTTCCCAGCAGGACAATGTTCCCCAACTCTGAGGGTTGGTTTTCCCAGCAGGACAATGTTCCCCAACTCTGAGGACTGGTTTTCCCAGCAGGACAATGCTCCATGCCACACAGCCAGGTCAGTCAAGGTGTGGATGGAAGACCACCAGATCAAGACCCTGTCATGTCCAGGCCAATCTCCAGACCTGAACCCCATTGAAAACCTCTGGAATGTGATCAAGAGGAAGATGGATGGTCACAAGCCATCAAAAAAAGCCGAGCTGCTTGAAGTTTTACACCAGGAGTGGCATAAAGTCACCCAACATCAAAGAGAAAGACTGGTGGAGAGCATGCCAAGACGCATGAAAGCTGTGATTGAAAATCAGGGTTATTCCACCAAATATTGATTTCTGAACTCTTCCTAAGTTAAAACATTAGTATTGTGTTGTTTAACAATGAATATGAACTTATTTTCTTTGGATTATTCAAGGTCGGACAACACTGCATCTTTTTTGTTATTTTGACCAGCTGTCATTTTCTGCAAATAAAGCCTCTAAATAACTATAGTTTTATTTGGAATTTGGGAGAAATGTTTTCAGTAGTTTATAGAATGAAACAAAAATATTCATTTTACCCAAACACATACCTATAAATTGTAAAACCAGAGAAACTGATAATTATGTAGTGGTCTCTTAATTTTTTCCTGAAATATTATTAATTTTAGAACCGAGGAAAGAC
>NC_092116.1:26933700-26981200 GCF_045679555.1 Salvelinus alpinus
ACAGACCTGAGAGCGGGAGTTTCTTGTTTTAGTTTCTGTCTATAGGCTGGGAGCAACAAAATGGAGTCGTGGACAGCTTTTCCGAAGGGGGGGGCGGGGGAGGGCCTTATATGCGTCGCGGAAGTTAGAATAACAATGATCCAAGGTTTTACCAGCCCTGGTAGCACAATCGATATGCTGATAGAATTTGGGGAGCCTTGTTTTCAGATTAGCCTTGTTAAAATCCCCAGCTACAATAAATGCTTCCTCAGGATATGTGGTTTCCAGTTTACAAAGAGTCCAATGAAGTTCTTTCAGGGCCGTGGATGTGTCTGCTTGGGGGGGAATATACACGACTGTGATTATGATCGAAGAGAATTCTCTTGGTAGATAATGCGGTCGGCATTTGATTGTGAGGAATTCTAAGTCAGGTGAACAAAAGGACTTGAGTTCCTGTATGTTGTTATGATCACACCACGTCTCGTCAGCGCGATGTGTGAAGAAACCAGGTGGCTGTACCGACTCAGATAGCGTGTCTCAAGTGAGCCATGTTTCCGTGAAACAAAGAACGTTACAGTCTCGGATGTCTCTCTGAAATGCTACCCTTGCTCGGATTTCGTCTACCTTGTTGTCAAGAGACTGGACATTGGCGAGTAGTATGCTCGTGAGCGGTGCGCGATGTGCCCGTCTCCGAAGCCTGACCAGAAGACCGCTCCGTCTGCCCCTTCTACGGCACCGTTGTTTTGGGTCGCCGGCTGGGATCCGATCCATTGTTCTGGGTGGTAGGCCAAACAGAGGATCCGCTTCGGGAAAGTCGTATTCCTGGTCGTAATGTTGGTGAGTTGACGTTACTCTTATATCCAATAGTTCCTCCCGACTGTATGTAATAAAACCTAAGATTACCTGGGGTAAGAAATAACACATAAAAAAACAAAATACTGCATAGTTTCCTAGGAACGCGAAGCGAGGCAGCCATCTCTGTCGGCGCCGGAAGTAGATTGACCATCTCTGGAGAGACCTGAAAATAGCTGTGCAGCGACGCTCCCGATCCAACCTGACAGAGCTTGAGAGGATCTGAAGAGAAGAATGGGAGAATCTCACTAAATACAGGCTTGTAGCGTCATACCCAAGAAGACTCAAGGCTGTAATTGCTGCCAGGTGCTTCAACAAAGTACTGAGTAAAGGGTCTGAATACTTATGTAAATGTGATGTTTCATAATTTTATTTAATTCTACATTTGCAAACATTTCTAAAAACCTGTTTTTACTTTGTCATAATGGGGTATTGTGTGTAGATTGATCGAGGAAAAAATAAATATTTGATACATTTTAGAATAAGTCTGTAACGTAACAAAATGTGGAAAAAGTGAAGGGGTCTGAATACTTTCTGAATGGACAGTAACACCTACAACAGGTTTGGCTATAGATTGGCTATAAAACCTAGGTTTTACTAAATGTCCTGGATGGACATTTAGATGTCCTGGATGGACAACTAAATGTCCTGGATGGCTTTCCTTAACTAAATGCCCTGGATGGCGTTCCTTAACTAAATGCTCTGGATGGCTTTCCTTAACTAAATGCCCTGGATGGCTTTCCTTAACTAAATGCCCTGGGTGGCTTTCCTTAACTAAATGCCCTGGATGGCTTTCCTTAACTAAATGCCCTGGATGGCTTTCCTTAACTAAATGCCCTGGATGACTTTCCTTAACTAAATGCCCTGGATGACTTTCCTTAACTAAATGCCCTGGATGACTTTCCTTAACTAAATGCCCTGGATGACTTTCCTTAACTAAATGCCCTGGACGGCTTTCCTTAACTAAATGCCCTGGATGACTTTCCTTAACTAAATGCTCTGGATGGCTTTCCTTAACTAAATGCCCTGGATGACTTTCCTTAACTAAATGCCCTGGATGGCTTTCCTTAACTAAATGCCCTGGATGACTTTCCTTAACTAAATGTCCTGGGTGGCTTTCCTTAACTAAATGCCCTGGATGGCTTTCCTTAACTAAATGCCCTGGATGGCTTTCCTTAACTAAATGCCCTGGATGGCTTTCCTTAACTAAATGCCCTGGATGGCTTTCCTTAACTAAATGCCCTGGATGACTTTCCTTAACTAAATGCCCTGGATGACTTTCCTTAACTAAATGCCCTGGATGACTTTCCTTAACTAAATGCCCTGGATGGCTTTCCTTAACTAAATGTCCTGGATGGCTTTCCTTAACTAAATGCCCTGGATGGCGTTCCTTAACTAAATGCTCTGGATGGCTTTCCTTAACTAAATGCCCTGGATGGCTTTCCTTAACTAAATGCCCTGGGTGGCTTTCCTTAACTAAATGCCCTGGATGGCTTTCCTTAACTAAATGCCCTGGATGGCTTTCCTTAACTAAATGCCCTGGATGGCTTTCCTTAACTAAATGCCCTGGATGACTTTCCTTAACTAAATGCCCTGGATGACTTTCCTTAACTAAATGCTCTGGATGGCTTTCCTTAACTAAATGCCCTGGATGACTTTCCTTAACTAAATGCCCTGGATGGCTTTCCTTAACTAAATGTCCTGGATGGCTTTCCTTAACTAAATGCCCTGGATGGCTTTCCTTAACTAAATGCTCTGGATGGCTTTCCTTAACTAAATGCCCTGGATGACTTTCCTTAACTAAATGTCCTGGATGGCTTTCCTTAACTAAATGCCCTGGATGGCTTTCCTTAACTAAATGCCCTGGATGACTTTCCTTAACTAAATGTCCTGGATGGCTTTCCTTAACTAAATGCCCTAGATGGCTTTCCTTAACTAAATGCTCTGGATGGCTTTCCTTAACTAAATGCCCTAGATGGCTTTCCTTAACTAAATGCTCTGGATGGCTTTCCTTAACTAAATGCCCTAGATGGCTTTCCTTAACTAAATGCCCTGGATGGCTTTCCTTAACTAAATGCCCTGGATGGCTTTCCTTAACTAAATGCCCTGGATGACTTTCCTTAACTAAATGCCCTGGATGACTTTCCTTAACTAAATGCCCTGGATGGCTTTCCTTAACTAAATGCTGTGGGTGGCTTTCCTTAACTAAATGCTGTGGGTGGCTTTCCTTAACTAAATGCCCTGGATGGCTTTCCTTAACTAAATGCCCTGGATGGCTTTCCTTAACTAAATGCCTAAACACTATCTTTATCTTACTTGACCTACAGACAACATTACTCTCCAGCAGGAGGGATGGGGAAGGGGAGGGGGGTGAGACAAGAGCAGGTTCAACAGGGACGGGGTGGGGTGAGGAGAGGGAGAAAGAAGGGCCCGGCCATAAGGAAGAGTAGGGAGGGTTATGGGGTGAGAATCAGGAAGAAGGAGGGGTGAGGAAATGCAGCGAGTGAGAGAAGAAGAGGAAGGATGAAGGTGGGGATAAACAGAAGGCTGACTAAGTGGTATCATTGAGCTCTGGTGTCTTCCTTCCTTCCTTCCTTCCTTCCTTCCTTCCTTCCTTCCTTCCTTCCTTCCTTCCTTCCTTCCTTCCTTCCTTCCTTCCTTCCTTCCTTCCCTCCCTCCCTCCCTCCCTCCCTCTAGGAATGTGTGTTAAAGTCCCAGACGTAACGTTATAAACATCATCATCGCTCCACCCACCCACTGTGACACCAGTCTGCTACACAGTCTAGAGGTCGCTACGGTAACGCTTAGGCTAATTAGCTCGTTAGCCTCAGAATGAATAGAGATGAATGAATACAGCTAGGTCACATGGATACATGCAGAGCGAGAGAGAGACAGGGCATGAGTTTACCCTAACCTCCTACTGTGAGAGACGTGGCGGAACAGTCTGCTACACAGTCTGGAGGTCGCTAGTCTAACATTAGTTTAATCACAAGCTTATTAGCTGACTAGCCTCTGAACACAGATAGTTGCTAATACAGAGAGAGACAGGGCATGTGTCTGCTGGCTATACATGGTCAAACAGCCTGCGTCTAGCCCCAACTAGCCTAACACACGGGTTGATTAGCCAGAATATATAAATAGATCAGACTTGTCTGAATTGGCAGGGTTAAACGGTTCAATCAAATAATTCACATGATTTAGTCCATATTTTTCGACAATATTTTGCCAAAAATACAAACGAGACAAAGAACGGAGAAGTAGACTACAGGCAGACAGTTACATTGGAACTGCCCAGATTCCAGTTATGAGTAGACCACTCCCCCTCCCAGCTCTTTGATGTGTGTTGGTGCTCTGGGGAACAGTTCCATTGTAGGAGTAATTACACAGACATGGAATTACGACTGCACTTCAAACCGCTAATCCTAAACCCAAATTATGCAAAATACTACCCTGACTGAAGGGAATGGCAGGGAAAGCAAAGCAACTGTCATTTCCCCCACGCCTACCCCTTCATTTTTTTCGGGGAGACGTTGCCATGGTTTCCTTTGAAGTCTTCCAATTTTGTCTTGATATGAAAAAGGGAGGGGCAGCAGAGAGGGAGAGAAATGGAGAGGGTGAAAAAAGAGAGAGAGAATGGGAAGAATGAGTGACCTACAGTAAAGAAGGACATAATTAATGAACAAATGAACAAATGTCAGACTGCCTTCTGGCATGGCACAGTGCTATAAGAGCACACTACTGTCAAGAGAGAGGGTATTGGCCCAGGGCGGAAACTAGACATTAAGGATATTGAAACAACCTCTGTCAACATGTTCAAGTCTGGGACAGTAATGGTGCAGGGCTTCCTCATGCTGTTCCAGCAGGAAAAGCTCTCTCTCTGTGACGACTCCCCCATCCTGAGTGAGTCTGATCACACCTCTTCAAACTGTCCTGCAGACGAGCAGCCCCGAGAGGAACTCCCCCATCCTGAGTGAGTCTGATCACACCTCTTCAAACTGTCCTGCAGACGAGGAGCCCCGAGAGGAGCTCCCCCATCCTGAGTGAGTCTGATCACACCTCTTCAAACTGTCCTGCAGACGAGCAGCCCCGAGAGGAACTCCCCCATCCTGAGTGAGTCTGATCACACCTCATCCTCAAACTGCCCTGCAGACGAGCAGCCCCGAGAGGAGCTCCCCCATCCTGAGTGTCTGATCACACCTCTTCAAACTGTCCTGCAGACGAGGAGCCCCGAGAGGAGCTCCCCCATCCTGAGTGAGTCTGATCACACCTCATCCTCAAACTGCCCTGCAGACGAGGAGCCCCGAGAGGAGCTCCCCCATCCTGAGTGAGTCTGATCACACCTCTTCAAACTGTCCTGCAGACGAGCAGCCCTGAGAGAAGCTCCCCCATCCTGAGTGAGTCTGATCACACCTCTTCAAACTGTCCTGCAGACGAGCAGCCCTGAGAGAAGCTCCCCCATCCTGAGTGAGTCTGATCACACCTCTTCAAACTGTCCTGCAGACGAGCAGCCGTGAGAGAAGCTCCCCCATCCTGAGTGAGTCTGATCACACCTCTTCAAACTGTCCTGCAGACGAGCAGCCCTGAGAGAAGCTCCCCCATCCTGAGTGAGTCTGATCACACCTCTTCAAACTGTCCTGCAGACGAGCAGCCCCGAGAGGAGCTCCCCCATCCTGAGTGAGTCTGATCACACCTCTTCAAACTGTCCTGCAGACGAGCAGCCCCGAGAGGAGCTCCCCCATCCTGAGTGAGTCTGATCACACCTCATCCTCAAACTGTCCTGCAGACGAGCAGCTCCGAGAGGAGCTCCCCCATCCTGAGTGAGTCTGATCACACCTCTTCAAACTGTCCTGCAGACGAGCAGCCCCGAGAGGAACTCCCCCATCCTGAGTGAGTCTGATCACACCTCTTCAAACTGTCCTGCAGACGAGCAGCCCCGAGAGGAGCTCCCCCATCCTGAGTCAGTCTGATCACACCTCATCCTCAAACTGTCCTGCAGACGAGCAGCCCCGAGAGGAGCTCCCCCATCCTGAGTGAGTCTGATCACACCTCTTCAAACTGTCCTGCAGACGAGCAGCCCTGAGAGAAGCTCCCCCATCCTGAGTGAGTCTGATCACACCTCTTCAAACTGTCCTGCAGACGAGCAGCCCTGAGAGAAGCTCCCCCATCCTGAGTGAGTCTGATCACACCTCTTCAAACTGTCCTGCAGACGAGCAGCCGTGAGAGAAGCTCCCCCATCCTGAGTGAGTCTGATCACACCTCTTCAAACTGTCCTGCAGACGAGCAGCCCTGAGAGAAGCTCCCCCATCCTGAGTGAGTCTGATCACACCTCTTCAAACTGTCCTGCAGACGAGCAGCCCCGAGAGGAGCTCCCCCATCCTGAGTGAGTCTGATCACACCTCTTCAAACTGTCCTGCAGACGAGCAGCCCCGAGAGGAACTCCCCCATCCTGAGTGAGTCTGATCACACCTCATCCTCAAACTGTCCTGCAGACGAGCAGCTCCGAGAGGAGCTCCCCCATCCTGAGTGAGTCTGATCACACCTCTTCAAACTGTCCTGCAGACGAGCAGCCCCGAGAGGAACTCCCCCATCCTGAGTGAGTCTGATCACACCTCTTCAAACTGTCCTGCAGACGAGCAGCCCCGAGAGGAGCTCCCCCATCCTGAGTCAGTCTGATCACACCTCATCCTCAAACTGTCCTGCAGACGAGCAGCCCCGAGAGGAGCTCCCCCATCCTGAGTGAGTCTGATCACACCTCTTCAAACTGTCCTGCAGACGAGCAGCCCCGAGAGGAGCTCCCCCATCCTGAGTCAGTCTGATCACACCTCTTCAAACTGTCCTGCAGACGAGCAGCCCCGAGAGGAGCTCCCCCATCCTGAGTCAGTCTGATCACACCTCTTCAAACTGTCCTGCAGACGAGCAAACCCGAGAGGAGCTCCCCCATCCTGAGTCAGTCTGATCACACCTCTTCAAACTGTCCTGCAGACGAGCAGCCCCGAGAGAAGCTCCCCCAGCACTGAGCAGACCCAGGTCCTACAACTGCACTGCTCCTCCATTGTTGAGAGAGACACATTCACAGAGCTGGAGAGAGAGATTGTGGAGCTCAGAGAGCTAGTCCATACACCACTCAGCACAGACCCACAAAACAGACCAGCACAACAACCACACAAGGAGGAGAGAGAGGAACACATGGTACATCTAACAGCAGTGAAGGAGGAGGGAGAGGAACACATGGTACAGCTAAAGGTAGTGAAGGAGGAGGGAGAGGAACACATGGAACAGCTAACAGTAGTGGAGGAGAGAGAGGAACACATGGCACAGCTAACAGCAGTGAAGGAGGAGGGAGAGGAACATATGGCACAGCTAATAGAAGTGAAGGAGGAGAGAGAGGAACACATGGTACAGCTAACAGCAGTGAAGGAGGAGGGAGAGGAACACATGGAACAGCTAACAGCAGTGAAGGAGGAGAGAGAGGAACACATGGTACAGCTAACAGCAGTGAAGGAGGAGAGAGAGGAACACATGGAACAGCTAACAGCAGTGAAGGAGGAGAGAGAGGAACACATGGAACAGCTAACAGCAGTGAAGGAGGAGAGAGAGGAACACATGGTACAGCTAACAGCAGTGAAGGAGGAGGGAGAGGAACACATGGTACATCTAACAGCAGTGAAGGAGGGGAGAGAGGAACACATGGAACAGCTAACAGCAGTGAAGGAGGAGGGAGAGGAACACATGGAACAGCTAACAGCAGTGAAGGAGGAGAGAGAGGAACACATGGAACAACTAACAGTAGTGAAGGAGGAGAGAGAGGAACACATGGAACAACTAACAGTAGTGAAGGAGGAGAGAGAGGAACACATGGTACAGCTAACAGCAGTGAAGGAGGAGAGAGAGGAACACATGGTACAGCTAACAGCAGTGAAGGAGGAGAGAGAGGAACACATGGAACAGCTAACAGCAGTGAAGGAGGAGAGAGAGGAACACATGGAACAGCTAACAGCAGTGAAGGAGGAGAGAGAGGAACACATGGAACAGCTAACAACAGTGAAGGAGGAGAGAGAGAGGAACACATGGTACAGCTAACAGCAGTGAAGGAGGAGAGAGAGGAACACATGGAACAGCTAACAGCAGTGAAGGAGGAGAGAGAGGAACACATGGAACAGCTAACAGCAGTGAAGGAGGAGAGAGAGGAACACATGGAACAGCTAACAGTAGTGAAAGAGGAGAGAGAGGAACACATGGTACAGCTAACAGTAGTGAAGGAGGAGGTGAGAAAGCTGAGGTGTAACAGAGAGCAGGACACTCCCCCAGAGAAGCCAGCAGAACAGCCCACCTCCGACCCGGACCACAACCTCAATACCACAATAGGACAGACAACACAGGACCCACCAACCCAACAGACCCCACCCCCCCTAACAGCCCTCCTGTCAGCTCCCCCGATAGCACATCCTGACAACCCCCCCACATCCACTGAGGACACACAAAAGCCAGAGATTGTGCTCCTCAATGACTCAAATGGGAAATACATTCAAGAGAATAAACATTTTCCCAAACACAAAGTGGCCAAACTCTGGTGCCCAAACACGAGTCACGCCCTGGAGCTGCTGTCTGAGGACCAAGTAGGGTCCCCCATCCACATCATAATTCACACGGGCACAAACGACCTGAGGGCCCAGCAGGAAAGGGAGTGATTGAAAAAGCTTCTTCCACTTTCCCCAATGCACAAGTGGTTATCTCCACCCTGCTACCAGGAAAATACTTCCACCTTGCCACCATACAGCGGGTGAATGCACACATTTCCCAGGACTGTGACTCAAAACCTAATGTCTACCTGACCCACCACTCCACCCTGGACTTGAACAGCCTTTATGACCAGGTCCACCTCTACAAGGCAGCAATCCCCACTTTTACCAGGACCCTGAAGGACGTCACCCTGAAACGTAGCCCCAGCACCTCACAAAGGAGCAACAGAGCAACGGACACCCCGCCCAGACCTGCGAGACCCCCGCCCAGACCTGCAGACCTGCGAGACAGACCTGCGAGACCCAGACCTGCGAGACCCCTTCCCGAAGGACATGCACCGAGAGAATCAAATCAAATGGTATTTGTCACATGCGCTAAATACAACAGGTATAGATAGACCTTACAGTGAAACACTTACTTACAAGCCCTTAACCAACAATGCAGTTCAAGAAATAAAATATTTACTAAATAAACTAAAGTAAAAAATAAAATAAAAACAACTAAATAACATTAGCGAGGCTATATACCGAGTCAGTGTGCAGGGGTACAGGTTAGTCAAGGTAATATGTAGGTAGGGGTGAGGTGACTATGCACAGCTAATAAACAGAGAGTAGCAGCAGTGTACAAAACAAATGGGGGTGGTCAATGTAATTCTTTGTTCAGCAGTCTTACGGCTTGGGGGTAGAAGCTGTTAACGAGACTTTTCGACCTAGACTTGGCGCTCCGGTACCGCTTGCCATGCGGTAGCAGAGAGAACAGTCTGGGTCTTGGGTGACTGAAGTCTTTGACAATTTGTTGGGCCTTCTTCTGACACCGCCTAGTATATAGGTCCTGGATGTCAGGAAGTTTGGGCCCAGTGACGTACTGGGTCGTACGCACTACCCTCTGTAGCGCCTTACGGTCTGATGCCGAGCTGTTGCCATACCAGGCGATGATGCAACCGGTCAGGATGCTCTCGATGGTGCAGCTGTAGAAGTTTTTCAGGATCTGGGGAGCCATGCCCAAACTTTTCAGTCACCTGAGGGGGGAAAGGTGTTGTCGTGCCCTCTTCACAACTGTCTTGGTGTGTTTGGACCATGATAGATCGTTGGTGATGTGGACATCAAGGAACTTGAAACTCTCGACCTGCTCCACTTCAGCCCTGTTGATGTTAATGGGGGGCCTTTTCAGCCCTCCTTTTCCTGTAGTCCACGATCATCTCTTTTATCTTGAACACATTGAGGGAGAGGTTGTTGTCCCGGCACCACACGGTCAGGTCTCTGACCTCCTCCCTATAGGCTGTCTCGTCGTTGTCAGTGATCAGGCCTACCACTGTTGTGTCGTCAGCAAACGTAATGATGGTGTTGGAGTCGTGCTCGGCCACGCAGTCGAACAGGGAGTACAGGAGGGGACTAAGAACGCACCCCTGTAATGTTGAAGGTGGAGACTTGGCATAAACAGTATATTTGACCTTTTAGCTTTCCTATCAAATATAAACATTTCAAGCAGACAACCAAAGAAAATGAGCAACAATGACAAAGTGTTAGCAAATGTGATTGTTAGATATTCACTGTTAGATATTGCTGCACTGTCGGAACTAAAAGCACAAGCATTTCACTCACAACAACATGTGAATATGTGACCAATAAAATTTGATTTGATATGATTTGATTTGCTATTTATGAAGAATGCATAAACCTATGAAAGGAACTGAGAAACCTATTGAACCAAAAACAGAGACACGGAAAACTGGAGGCTTCACTATAGCGAATCACTAAAACAATACAGAAATACGCTGTGGCAGAAGAAGGAACAGCATGTCAGAAATCAAACACAATGTAGTTGAAGAATCCATAGAATCCAACCACTTCTGCAAAAATTGGAACACACTAAACAAACAACAACACAAAGAGTTATCTAAACCACTACTACAATCTTTTTGGCTCTATTTATTTTTCCATTATTTTACCAGGTAAGTTGACTGAGAACACGTTCTCATTTGCAGCAACGACCTGGGGAATAGTTACAGGGGAGAGGAGGGGGATGAATGAGCCAATTGTAAACTGGGGATTATTAGGTGACCGTGATGGTTGAGGGCCAGATTGGGAATTTAGCCAGGACACCGGGGTTAACACCCCTACTCTTACAATAAGTGCCATGGGATCTTTAATGACCTCAGAGAGTCAGGACACCCGTTTAACGTCCCATCCGAAAGACGGCACCCTACACAGAGCAGTGTCCCCAATCACTGCCCTGGGGCATTGGGCTCTTTGTTTAGACCAGAGGAAAGAGTGCCACCTACTGGCCCTCCAACACCACTTCCAGCAGCACCTGGTCTCCCATCCAGGGACTGACCAGGACCAACCCTGCTTAGCTTCAGAAGCAAGCCAGCAGTGGTATGCAGGGTGGTATGCTGGTATAACAAAGACAAACAGCAAAAACATATACATGATCAATTACAAATCTTAGAATCAGCTATTAAAGACTACCAGAACCCACTGGATTCTCCAATTACATTGAATAAACTACAGGACAAAGTACAAACCCTCAAACCCAAAAAAAGCCTGTGGTGTTGATGGTATCCTGATTGAAATAATAAAATATACATACCACAAATTCCAATTGGCTATACTTAAACTCTTTAACATCATCCTCAGCTCTGTCATCTTCCCCAATATTTGGAACCAAGGACTGATCACCCCAAAAATTTGACCCCAATAACTACCGTGGGATATGCGTCAACAGCAACCTTGGGAAAATCCTCTGCATTATCATTAACAGCAGACTCGTACATTTCCTCAGTGAAAACAATGTACTGAGTAAATGTCAAATTGTCTTTTACCAAATGTCGTTACGACCAACTACATATTCACCCTGCACACCCTGATCTACAAACTAACAAACCTCACCAGTTGCTGACAGGTGTATAACATCGAGCACACAGCCATGCAATCTCCATAGACAAACATTCACATTAGAATGGCCCGTACTGAAGAGCTCAGTGACTTACAAAGTGGCACCGTCATAGGATGCCACCTTCACAACAAGTCAGTTTGTCAGATATCTGCCCTGCTAGAGCTGCCCTGGTCAAATGTAAGTGCTGTTATTGTGAATTGGAAAAGTCTTGGAGCAACAACGGCTCGGCCGCGAACTGGTAGGCCACACACATTCACAGAACGGGACTGCCGAGTGCTGAAGCGCGTAGCTTGTAAAAATCGTCTGTCCTCAGTTGCAACACTCACTACCGAGTTCCAAACTGCCTCTGGAAGCAACGTCAGCACAAGAACTGTTCGTCGGGAGCTTCATGAAATGAGTTTCCATGGCCGAGCAGAAAGCCCAAAATCACCATACGCAATGCGAAGCGTGGGCTGGAGTGGAGTAAAGCTCGCCGCCATTGGACTCTGGAGCAGTGGAAAAGCGCTCTCTCTCTCGAGTTATGAATCACGCTTCACCATCTGGCAGTCCGACAAACAAAGTTTGGTTTGGTGGATGCCAGGAGAACTCTACCTGTCCCAATGCAGAGTGCCAACTGTAACGTTTGGTGGAGGAGGAATGTTTTTCATGGTTCGGGCTAGGCCCCTTAGTTCTAGTGAAGGGAAATCTTAACGCTACAGCATACAATGACATTCTAGTCGATGCTGTGCTTCCAACTTTATGGCATCAGTTTGGGGAAGGCCCTTTCCTGTTTCAGAATAACAATGACCCCGTGCACAAGGTCCATACACAAAGGTTAGTCGAGATCGATGTGGAAGAACTTGACTGTCCTGCACAGAGCCCTGACCTAAACCGCATCGAATACCTTTCGGGAGGAATTGGAACGCTGACTGTGAGCCAGGCCTAATCGCTCCCAACATCAGTGCCTGATCTCACTAAGGCTCTTGTGGCTGAATGGAAGCAAGTCCCCGCAGCAATGTTCCAACATCTAGTGGAAAGCCTTCCCAGAAGAATGGAGACTGGCATAGCAGCAAAGGGGGGACCAACTCCATATGAATGCCCATGATTTTGGAATTAGATGATTGACGAGCAGGTGTCCACATACTTTTGGTCATGTAGTGTATAAACAAACTAATTGGGAAACAGAACAGTCTGCAGCACCCGGCCTCACCCTACTTGAATGGGAAGTCAAATGTCTACTGTTTGCTGATGATCTGGTGCTTCTATCACCAACCAAGGAGGGCCTACAGCAGCACCTAGATATTCTGCACAGATTCTGCCAGACCTGGACCCTGACAGTAAATCTCAGTAAGACCAAAATAATGGTGTTCCAAAAAGGTCCAGTTGCCAGGACCACAAATACACATTTAATCTAGACTCCGTTGCCCTAGAGCACACACAAAACTATACATACATTGGCCTAAACATCAGCGCCACAGGTAACTTCCACAAAGCTGTGAACGATCTGAGAGACAAGGCAAGAAGGGCATTCTATGCCATCAAAAGGAACATAAAATTTGACATACCAATTAGGATCTGGCTAAAAATACTTGATTCAGTTATAGAACCCATTGCCCTTTATGGCTGTGAGGTCTGGGATCCGCTCACCAACCAAGAATTCACAAATGGGACAAAAAAAGAAATTGAGACTCTGCATGCAGAATTCTGCAAAGATATCCTCTGTGTACAACGTAGAACACCAAATAATGCATGCAGAGCAGAATTAGGCCGATACCCGCTAATTATCAAAATCCAGAAAAGAGCCGTTAAATTCTACAACCACCTAAAAGGAAGCGATTCCCAAACCTTCCATAACCAAGCCATCACCTACAGAGAGATGAACTTGGAGAAGAGTCCCCTAAGCAAGCTGGTCCTGGGGCTCTGTTCACAAACACAAACCCACCCCACAGAGCCCCAGGACAGCAACACAATTAGACCCAACCAAATCATGACAAAACCAAAAGATAATTACTTGACACATTGGAAAGAATTAACGAAAAAACAGAGCAAACTAGAATTCTATTTGGGCCTAAACAGTAAGTACACAGTGGCAGAATACCTGACCACTGTGACTGACACAAACTTAAGGAACAGACTCAGTGAGCACAGCCTTGCTATTAAGAAAGGCCACCGTAGGCAGAACTGGCTCTCAAGAGAAGACAGGCTATCTGCACACTGCCCACAAAATGAGGTGGAAACTGAGCTGCATTTCCTAACCTCCTGCCCAATGTATGACCATATTAGAGACACATATTTCCCTCAGATTACACAGATCCACAAAGAATTCGAAAACAAACCCGATTTTGATAAACTCCCACATCTACTGGGTGAAATACCACAGTGTGCCATCACAGCAGCAAGATTTGTGACCTGTTGCCACAAGAAAAGGGCAACCAGTGAAGAACAAACACCATTGTAAATACAACCCATATTTATGCTTATTTATTTTCCCTTGTGTACTTT
The DNA here is from genome assembly GCF_045679555.1 of Salvelinus alpinus. NCBI lineage: Eukaryota > Metazoa > Chordata > Actinopteri > Salmoniformes > Salmonidae > Salvelinus > Salvelinus alpinus. Next base: position 26,947,648 of record NC_092116.1, read on the forward strand.
AACCATTTGCACATCATTACAACACTGTATATACATAAAATGACATTTGTAATGTCTTTATTGTTTTGGAACTTCTGTGAGTGTAATGTTTACTGTTCATTTTTATTGTTTATTTCACTTTTGTATATTATCTACTCCACTTGCTTTGGCAATGTTAACACATGTTTCCCATGCCAATAAAGCCCCTTGAATTTAATTTAATTGAGAGAGAGAGAGAAAGAGAGAGAGAGAGAGAGAGGGAGAGAGGGGGAGAGAGAGAGAGAGAGAGAGAGAGAGAGAGAGAGAGAGAGAGAGAGAGAGAGAGAGAGAGAGAGAGAGGGAGAGAGAGAGGGGGGAGAGAGAGAGGAGGAGACAGAGAGAGAGAGAGAGAGAGAGGAGAGAGAGAGAGAGAGAGAGAGAGAGAGAGAGAGAGAGAGAGAGAGAGAGAGAGAGAGAGAGAGAGAGAGAGAGAGAGAGGGGGGAGAGAGGGGGAGAGAGAGAGAGAGAGAGAGGGGGAGACAGAGACAGAGAGAGACAGAGAGAGACAGAGAGAGACAGAGAGAGACAGAGATAGTATGCCAGTGTGCTTTGTGTGTGAACTCCCCCTCCCTCTCTGACCCCGTTTGTCAGAGACAAATAAATGTGTTGCCCTCAGCACAATCACAACAAGTCATCCATACACACTGGGCTGGCATTCTTTCCGCTCACACAGCACGGCGCTCTCTGGGTTACAGAGATGGGTATGAGCCTATACTCAAATCACATGTTATTGGTCACATACACATATTTAGCAGATGTTATTGCGGGTGTAAGCGAAATGCTTGTGTTCCTAACTCCAACTGTGCAGTAATATCTAACAATATACACAAACCTAAAAGTCAAATAAATATTAGGACAAGCAATGTCGGAGTCCGGAGTATGAATATATATACAGTGCAGTGAAAAAGTATTTTCCCTCTAATTTTCTCCACATTTGCATATTTTCGATACTGAATGTTATCAGATCTTTAACCAAAACCTAATATTAGATAAAGTGATCCTGAGTTTACAAATAACACAATAGTGTTCGGTTTTCGCCAGGCACAGTGGAACCCATGTCGCCCAAAAAGTTGATCTGTCCACAGAACATTCTTCCTAGAGTCTTGATGATCATCCATGTGCTTCTTGGCAAACTTTTAGTAAATTTTTTGGATGACATGGGTCCCATTATTCCTGGCAAAAACCAAACACTGCATTCCACATTCCATCTGTCTGTGAGCTGAAGCTGAAGCTTAGCTGGGTCATGCACCAAAACACAAAATCAGTTCTACATAAAAATGGCTAAAAGGCAATACATTTGAAGTTTTAAAACGGCCTAGTCAAAGTGCAGAACTAATCCCAACTGAGATGTCGTGGCAGCACTTGAAACAAGTAGTTTTATGTTTGAAAACCCACACATGTAGCGGAGATAAAACACTGAAAACATTTGGTTGCAGTCATTGCAGCTAAAGGTGGTATAACAGTTATTGTGTCACGTCTACTGCTCCACCTCTCAGGCGCTTGACGTCGGCGGTCTACTAACCACCGTTCCTGGCAACACCTCATTACGCACACCTGGCAACCCTCATTACGCACACCTGGCAACCCTCATTACGCACACCTGGCAACCCTCATTACGCACACCTGGCAACCCTCATTACGCACACCTGTGCCCAATCAGGCACACCTGGACTGTAGAATGATGAGAAAAATATATAAATAATCAATTTTAGAATAATGCTGTTACGTAACAAAATGTGGAAAAAGTCAAGGGGTCTGAATACTTTCCGAATGTGATCGGATGTACAGACATTATGGACAGTATGTGTATAGTATATGTAGTATATCTGAAGAATAGGTGGATAGAATAGCATATGTACAGCAATAGTTGAATTGGATGGACTTGACTAGAATACAGTACATACTGTACTGACTAGAATACAGTACATACTGTATTGACTAGGATACAGTACATACTGTATTGACTAGGATACAGTACATACTGTATTGACTAGAATATAGTACATACTGTATTGACTAGGATACAGTACATACTGTATTGACTAGAATACAGTACATACTGTATTGACTAGAATACAGTACATACTGTATTGACTAGGATACAGTACATACTGTATTGACTAGAATACAGTACATACTGTATTGACTAGGATACAGTACATACTGTATTGACTAGAATACAGTACATACTCTATTGACTAGGATACAGTACATACTGTATTGACTAGAATACAGTACATACTGTATTGACTAGGATACATTACATACTGTATTGACTAGAATACAGTACATAGTGATGTCCTTGATTATCTTTTGCCATACTAGGCGGTGATATAGCCCGACAGGATGCTCTCAATGGTGCTTCTGTAAAAGTTTGTGGCCCGTCAGGAAATCCAGGACCCAGTTACACAGGGCGGAGTTCAGACCCAGGGTGTGAGCATAACGATGAGCTTGGATGTACTATGGTGTTGAATGCTGAGCTGTAGTCAATAAGCTGTAGTCAAACTACACTATGAAACAAAGATAAATGACATAAATAATGAAACTAAAATGCTTTGGAGCACCTTAAATGGAATTTTGGGCAAAAAGCAATATACACAAACCTAAAAGTAAAATAAATATTAGGACAAGCAATGTCGGAGTCCGGAGTATGAATATATATACAGTGCAGTGAAAAAGTATTTTTCCTCTAATTTTCTCCACATTTGCATATTTTCGATACTGAATGTTATCAGATCTTTAACCAAAACCTAATATTAGATAAAGTGATCCTGAGTTTACAAATAACACAATAGTGTTCGGTTTTCGCCAGGCACCGTGGAACCCATGTCGTCCAAAAAGTTATATTTTTGAGAACGGTGCCATTCTAACCACTTTTTGGGGGTTTGAGTACGTTTTAATAGTCACAGTGGGAACATCCCCTATACACTTCCTGATGAACTCAGTCACCGTGTCAGTGTATACCTGGAACGTATCCCAGTCCACGTGATTAAAACAATCTTGAAGCATGGATTCCGTCAGACCAGCGCTGAATAGACCTTAGCACCGTTACTTCCTGTTTTTAATTTCTGCCTATAGGAAGGGAGGAGCAGAATGGAGTCCTGATCTGATTTGCCGAAGGGAGGGCAGGGGAGGGCCTTGTGACCATCCCGGAAGGGCGGGTAACAATGGTCGAGAGTTTTGAAACGCGAGTACTACAGGTAATGTGTTGATAGAACTTTGGTAGCGTCTTCCTCAGATTTACTTTGTTAAAGTCCCCATTTACAATAAATGCAGCCTCAGGGTATGCGGTTTCTAGTTTGCACAAAGTCCAGTGTAGTTCCTTGAGAGACGTCGTGGTATCGCCTTGAGCGGGAATATGCACGGCTGTGACGATAACCAAAGAGAATTCTCTCGGGAGGTAAAGTGGTCAGCATTTGATTGTGAGGTATTCTAGGTCAGGTGAACAAAAGGACTTGAGTTCCTGTACGTTACCACAATCACACCATGATTGGTTAATAATGAAATATACACCTCCGCCTTTCTCCTTCCCAGAGAGTTCTTTATTCCTGTCTGCACAATGTACTGAGAACCCAGCTGGCTGTATGGACAGGGACAGTATATCCGGAGAGAACCATGATTCCGTGAAACAGAGTATGTTACAGTCCCTGATGTCTCTTTCGAAGGAGATCCTTGCGCTGAGCTCATCTACTTTATCGTCCAGGGACTGAACGTTAGTGAGTAATACACTCGGAAGCGGTGGATGGCGTTCACGCCTCCTGAGTCAGACTAAAAGTCCACTCGGAATATCTCTTCTCCGCCGACGGCCTCTTGGAGCAGCCTCTGGAATGAATCCAATCCCCTTGGGGGGTACGAACAAAGGATCCAATTCAGGAAAGTCTTATTTCTAATCGAAATGCTGGTGAGTTTCCGCCACTCTGATATCCAACCGTTCTTAGTTGCTTAAAGTTGCTTAGGAGCTAGAAACTGAGCTGCCATGTCTATCGGCACCATCTGTAGAGTGAAGGCCTGGCTGGGGAATGGGAATGGGACATGGGTATTTGCCCAGTGCTGGGAAATGGGGCTAGGACAAGAACTGGGTAAGAGAAAGAGAAAGAAAGAGGGTAAGAGCTGCGGTAGGAGCTAGTGGGACTGTAGCTAGTGCAAGGTGTAGATCTGAGGGCTTAGGGAGCAGACTGAGGGGCTGTAGCAGGTTTGGAGAGAAGTCATGAAACTCTGACCTAGATGGATGCACCACAGACTGTAAGGCACCCCGATACCTCTCAGGATGAGCAGGATGTAGTTACAAGCAAAGCATTACAGGATCGTACAGTCTCTATCTCTCTCTCTATCCCTCACTCTATATCTCTCTCTCTCTCCCTCACTCTCTATCTCTCTCTCTATCCCTCACTCTCTATCTCTCTCTCTCTCCCTCACTCTCTATCTCTCTCTCTCTCCCTCACTCTCTATCTCTCCCTCTCTCTATCCCTCACTCTCTCCCTCACTCTCTATCTCTCTCTCTCCCTCACTCTCTATCTCTCTCTCTCTCTCTCTCTCTCTATCTCTCTCTCTCTCCCTCACTCTCTACCTCACTCTCTCTCTCTCTCTCTCTCCCGCACTCTATCTCTCTCTCCCTCACTCTCTATCTCTCTTTCTCTCCCTCACTCTCTATCTCTCGCTCTACCTCACTCTCTATCTCTCTCCCTCAATCTCTATCTCTCTCTCTCTCCCTCACTCTCTATCTCTCTCTCTCTCACTCTCTATCTCTCTCCCTCTCTCTCCCTCACTCTCTATCTCTCTCTCTCTACCTCACTCTCTATCTCTCTCCCTCAATCTCTATCTCTCTCTCTCTCTCTCTCCCTCACTCTCTTTCTCTCTACCTCTCTCTCTCTCTCCCTTACTCTCTATCTCTCTCTCTCTCTCTCTCTCTCTCTCTACCTCACTCTCTATCTCTCTCTCTCTCCCTCACTCTCTATCTCTCTCCCTCACTCTCTATCTCACTCTCTCTCTTTCCCTCACTCTCTATCTCTCTCTCCCTCACTCTCTATCTCTATCGCTCTATTATATTTTGTTTGCCTCTCTCAGAGGTCCAATGAGAAGGAAGGTAGAAAGGCAGGAGAGCAGGTAGCCCAGTTAAGATGTGAGAGCTCAGGGAATCTCCTGCCTCCCCTCATCACCTCCAGCCCAGCCCAGTCCCCTCACACACACTACCCAGTCCCCTCATACACACTACCCAGTCCCCACACACACACTACCCAGTCCCCTCACACACACTACCCAGTCCCCTCACACACACTACCCAGTCCCCTCACACACACTACCCAGTCCCCTCACACACACTACCCAGTCCCCTCACACACACTACCCAGTCCCCTCACACACACTACCCAGTCCCCTCACACACACTACCCAGTCTCCTCACTACACACTACACACTACCCAGTCCCCTCACACACACTACCCAGTCACACTACCCACTACACACTACCCAGTCTCCTCACTACCCACTACACACTACCCAGTCTCCTCACTACACACTACACACTACTATCTAGGACAGATGCTGTCCGTATATGGACTGAGATAGATGACAGAAATCTGCAGCAGATCAATGACTCTGATTGATAGATCTATAATCACATTGGGCCAACACCCAGCCTTATCGATCAACGTGACGACGGACGTTTGTATGTGTGTGGGTGTGTATGTGTGTACGTTTGTATGTGTGTGTGTGTGTACGTTTGTATGTGTGTGTGTCTATGTGTGTGTATGTGTGTACGTTTGTATGTGTGTATGTGTGTAGGTTTGTATGTGTGTATGTGTGGGTGTGGGTGTGTGTGTACGTTTGTATGTGTGTGGGTGTGAATGTGTGTGTGTGTGTGTGTGTGTGTATGTGTGTGTGTGTGTGTATGTGTGTGTGTGTGTGTATGTGTGTACGTTTGTATGTGTGTATGTGTGTAGGTTTGTATGTGTGTGGGTGTGTGTGTGTGTATGTGTGTACGTGTGTGTGTGTGTGTGTGTGTGTATGTGTGTACGTGTGTACGTGTGTGTGTGTGTGTGTGTGTGTGTGTGTGTGTGTGTGTGTGTGTGTGTGTGTGTGTGTGTGTGTGTGTGTGTGTGTGTGTGTGTGTGTGTGTGCGTGTGTACGTGTGTGTGTATGTGTATGTGTCCACCTTTGCCTGTATGCCTCTCATGCACCAAAACAAATTGGTGCATGACTATAAAATAGTCTACCTTCACACAGACAGGCTATCCACTCACCATGGAGTCATTCCTCACGAAGCCCAGACCAAACATGACCGTGGTTTTGGGGATTTACATGAAGTCTAATCCATAGAACAGTCCTTTGGAGGAAGGACTGCTGACATATATTAGACAAGTGTATCTAAAAACATAATTGAGAAATAATTTCTGAAATGTTGCATATTTTTCTACATTTTGGCCTTACCCAGGCCTCCTTTAAGACTCCATAATGTTTAATCTGTAAGAGCTACAAAGCAGACATTGGTGTCATATGAAGCTGTACCTATTGCTTGGTAATATTAATATTTTACATGAAATTATGAATATTGAAAAATATCAACATGAAAATGTAAAATATGCATTTTTGTATTTGTCCATTTTTCTATATATTGTTGAGCAGTATATACTCATATATAAGGGCATGTCAAAGTTTCAGAATGGGATCTCTGCTAGTTTTAAAATTATGGCCCATTTTATGACATAGTAGGCAACATAACCAATCACAGCCATCCTTTTTACTTGTATCATTGCACATCCTACAAATCACTAGCAGAGCGAGACCCTTTTGAAACCATTTTCATATTCACTCTGTTGGTAATGTTTACAAATAAGATCATAACTTTGAAACTAGCAGAGATCCCATTTTGGAACTTATACATGCCTTCGTAGAGTATATTATGTTCAACAATACATTGAAAAAAATTGCCAAATCAAAAAACTTATATTTTAAATCTTCGTAAATGAATGTAAAAAAATGTTTTTGAAGTTAGATTAACAAGAATTTATGTCTACGTCCTGGGAAATGTTCTTGTTACTTACAACCTCATGCTAATCGGATTAGCCTACGTTAGCTCAACCGTCCCGCGGGGGATCCACTGATCCTGTAGAGGTTAAAAACTTATTCTAACTAGGGGGCGCAGTTTTCACTTTTGGCTAAAAAGGCGTACCCATTCGAAACTGCCTATTTCTCAGCCCCCAAAACTAGAATATGCATATAATAGTCAGATCAGGATAGAAAACACTCTGAAGTTTCCAAAACGGTAAGAATTTTGTCTGTGAGTTAAACAGAACTGATATTGCAGGCGAAAACCTGAGAAAAATCCAACCAAGAAGTGGCCCTCTTTTTGAGACCTCTCTGTTCCAATGCATTTCTTTTTCTATGTCTTCCCTAAGGTGTCAACAGCCTTTAGACATAGTTTCAGGCTTTTATTTTGAAGAATGAGCGTGAAAGGACACATTGCGTAAGTGGATAGGTGGGGGCTCTCCGAGTGATTGTTGCGCAAAAGTGAAAGGCAGCCATTGTTTCTCTCGGTCCTAGTGAAAAGCCAACTGTCCCGGTTGATTTATTATCGAATAGATATTTGAAAAACACCCTGAAGTTGGATCAAAAACAACGTTTGACATGTTTATGTGGACATTATGGATATAATTTTGAATTTTTTCCGGCGTTGTCGCGAACGCTTTTTCCGGTGGATTCCTGGGCATGACGCAGCAAACAAACGGAGGTATTTGGATGTAAAAAATTTCTTTATGGAACAAAAGGAACATTTACTGTCTAATTGGGAGTCTCGTGAGTGAAACCATCCGAAGATCATCAAAGGTAAACGATTAATTTGATTGCTTTTCTGATTTTTGTTACCAAGTTACCTGACGCTAGCTGTTCTTATTGTTTTGTCGAGCGATCGATACATTTACACAAATGCAAGTATTGCTTGCGCTGTAAAGCATAATTTCAAAATCTGAGACGACAGATGGATTAACAAAAGGCTAAGCGGTGTTTTGCAATATTGCACTTGTGATTTCATGAAATTATATTTTATTATATACTGTTCGCACTAGGCTACGCTATGCTATTCAGGGTTTTTGTTGACAAATATCCCGGATCCGGGATGGGGAGTCAAGAAAGGTTTTAAGTACCTTACTGTGATTGTTTTCAACTAAAATAGTCAAAAAGAAACAAAAATAGCTTATTTCCAAGCGAGGATTTTGCTCTGACTGTGTGGGAGGGGTCTGAATGGGGAGGGGAAAACTGAAAACGAGCTGTTATTGGCTGAGAGGTTTGGAACTCTATTTATTCTATCAGGTGTTCTTTTCAAACAGCTCTTACACTAAAAGGGCATGATCATACTTTCACAATTTCAATGTATTATTCCAAACCTCATAGTGTGGGAATATATATAAAACACAGAAAAAACTAGCTTTTGACTGTAAATGAGGTGTTATTTGAAGTGAAAAGGAGACTGGAGTGCCATTTTGAGGTAGCTAGATAAGACAACCACATATCACCACAAATACACTATAGTTTCCCATTAATTTATTAATTGTTACCCAGTAATGATTTGAAATTCAGATAAAAATGGCAGCATTGGACCTTTAACAAAAGGCACATCTCAACAGGTTGTCCAGGTAAGTCATGACATCTTTCCTCTTTTGTTCTCTATGGGTCCTCTATTGTTCCTCGGGAAAGGAGGGAAGGCTGATGACATCACAAATTCCCATCAGACCAACTCATTGAATGCCAAACTCCATGAAGTTTGAATTTTTGCCTAAAATACACTATTTTGCTCAAAACATATATTATTTTTCTTACCTTTTACTGTATTTATACTTGGGATATAGTAAAAGTTCAAAAGTCCCTGGAGGACATCTTTAAAGTGAATGATTATTGATAACAGTGTCTGCTAAATGACTAAAATGGTGATGTATTTACAGTGTAGGTGCATATAACTTATTTATAACACCCACTCTGTAATAACACTGTCCTAGCTTATGTTATTATCATGTACATTGATGCATTTAAAATAGGACCAACCAGTTGGACAGTTGATACCTGATTCAAAAGCTGTAGAAAAAGCTACCCCTCAACAGATATCCAAGTCTCTTTTCCTGATGAAACAATGGAAAAAAGACATGTACTCCATAGGGGGTAAGAATACAGTAACCCAACGGTCAGAGTCGGAAAAAGACATTATTTTTCTGGGCCAGGGTTCTAAAAGTAAAGGTTCAGTTCTGGAACAGAACATCGGATCACAGAGCACTTCTGGAAATGTCATCACGCTGGACTACAAACACACAGGCAAAACATTCTCTTGGCAACTGCTCAGTACTGAATGGTTACTGAGAGAGACAGAGAGAGCAGGGAGGTAGAAAGAGACAGAGAGAGAGAGAGAGAGAGAGAGCAGGGAGGTAGAAAGAGACAGAGAGAGAGACAAAGAGAGAGACAGAGAGGGAGACAGAGAGAGAGACAGAGAGAGAGGGAGACAGAGAGAGAGAGAGAGGGAGAGAGAGAGAGAGAGGCAGAGAGGGAGACAGAGAGAGAGAGAGGTCCAATATTTCCGGGATGGGGATCAGGTGATGTCAGAGTTGGACGGAGAGTCGGCCTGGTCCTCTTACCTCCTCTGTCAGCAATGTTCCTATCAGACGAAGTGGATGCTAAGCTACATGACTGTTTTGCTAGCATAGACTAGAATATCCGGGATTCATCTGATAACATTGAGGAGTTTACCACATCAGTCACCGGCTTCATTAAAAAGTACATCGACCTCATTCCCACAGTGACTGTACATACATACCCCAACCAGCAGCAATGGATAACAGGCAACATCCGCACTGAGCTAAAGGCTAGAGCTGCCGCTTTCAAGGAGCGCGACACTAATCTGGACGATTATAAGATAAATCTCGCTACGACCTCCGACGAGCCATCAAACAGGCAAAGAATCAATACAGGACTAAGATCGAATCCTACTACTCGATGGGTGCAAAGGGAACCCAGCCGCGAACTGCCCAGCAAAGCACGACTACCAGACGAGCTAAATACCCTCTATGCTCGCCTACCCTACTTGCACATACTGTAACTACCACAATTACCTCGTACCCCTACCTGCACATACTGTAATGACCACAACTACCTCGTACCCCTACATGCACATACTGTAATGACCACAACTACCTCGTACCCCTACCTGCACATACTGTAATGACCACAACTACCTCGTACCCCTACCTGCACATACTGTAATGACCACAACTACCTCGTACCCCTACCTGCACATACTGTAACTACCACAATTACCTCGTACCCTACCTGCACATACTGTAACTACCAAAACTACCTCGTACCCCTACCTGCACATACTGTAACTACCACAATTACCTCGTACCCCTACCTGCACATACTGTAACTACCACAATTACCTCGTACCCCTACCTGCACATACTGTAACTACCACAATTACCTCGTACCCTACCTGCACATACTGTAACTACCACAATTACCTCGTACCCCTACCTGCACATACTGTAACTACCACAATTACCTCGTACCCCTACCTGCACATACTGTTACTACCACAATTACCTCGTACCCCTACCTGCACATACTGTTACTACCACAATTACCTCGTACCCTACCTGCACATACTGTAACTACCACAATTACCTCGTACCCCTACCTGCACATACTGTTACTACCACAATTACCTCGTACCCCTACCTGCACATACTGTTACTACCACAATTACCTCGTACCCCTACCTGCACATACTGTTACTACCACAATTACCTCGTACCCCTACCTGCACATACTGTTACTACCACAATTACCTCGTACCCTACCTGCACATACTGTTACTACCACAATTACCTCGTACCCCTACCTGCACATACTGTTACTACCACAATTACCTCGTACCCCTACCTGCACATACTGTTACTACCACAATTACCTCGTACCCTACCTGCACATACTGTTACTACCACAATTACCTCGTACCCTACCTGCACATACTGTTACTACCACAATTACCTCGTACCCTACCTGCACATACTGTTACTACCACAATTACCTCGTACCCTACCTGCACATACTGTTACTACCACAATTACCTCGTACCCTACCTGCACATACTGTTACTACCACAATTACCTCGTACCCTACCTGCACATACTGTTACTACCACAATTACCTCGTACCCTACCTGCACATACTGTTACTACCACAATTACCTCGTACCCTACCTGCACATACTGTTACTACCACAATTACCTCGTACCCTACCTGCACATACTGTTACTACCACAATTACCTCGTACCCTACCTGCACATACTGTTACTACCACAATTACCTCGTACCCCTACCTGCACATACTGTTACTACCACAATTACCTCGTACCCCTACCTGCACATACTGTTACTACCACAATTACCTCGTACCCTACCTGCACATACTGTTACTACCACAATTACCTCGTACCCTACCTGCACATACTGTTACTACCACAATTACCTCGTACCCCTACCCCTGCAAAACCTGGATATAACCATGTTATGTTTTTACTATTCATTATTCAATGTGTATTTATCCCTCATGTCACTATTTAAATGTTTTATATATGAATCTTTAACTCTGTATTGTTGGAGAAGGACACGTAAGTAAGCATTTCACTGTTAGCCTATACCTGTTATTTACAAAGCATGTGACAAATACAATATGATTGGATTCAGACTGCCTACTATTACTCTTCTCTCTCTCCCTCTTTGTCTTTGTCCCTCTCTCATCCCACTCCCTCTGTCTCTCTCTGTCTCTCTCTCTCTCTCTCTCTCTCTCTCTCTCTCTCTCTCTCTTCGTCTCTCTCTCTCTCTGTCTCTCTCTGTCTCCCTCCCTCTCTCATCCCACTCCCTCTCTCTCTCTCTCTCTCTCTCTCCCTCTCTGTCTCTCTCTTCGTCTCTCTCTCTCTCTCTGTCTCTCTCTGTCTCCCTCTCTCTCTCATCCCACTCCCTCTGTCTCTCTCTGTCTCTCTCTTCTCTCTCTCCCTCTTTGTCTTTGTCTCTCTCTCTCTCATCCCACTCCCTCTGTCTCTCTCTTCTCTCTCTCCCTCTTTGTCTTTGTCTCTCTCTCTCTCTCTCTCATTGCACTCCCTCTGTCTCTCTCTTCGTCTCTCTCTCTCTCCCTCTCTCCCTCTGTGTATACAGTTCTACAAAGGCCTAACATCATAAAACATTCAGTCCATCCATTTAAAATGAGAAATTTCCTCCAATCAATAATGACACGACTGTTTGATCACTGTCTTCAACTGTTACACGTTTAATACTGTAACCAAAGACATCTTTTCAACCTCTTGTACTCACTGGACTATCCACTAATCCAGATCTTTTAGCTCCAAGTCAAATTTAAGTGCTGTCTTGGCAGCCTACAAAACGACTGAGATAATATCAAGCAGTTTGAATGCCATTTCACTCAATATTGTAACTAACCTGTAATACCAAAATGACAATATGGCATTGATTTACACACATAATATACAAGATCTTGAAAAGGTTATTTAAAGTTTTTTCAAGAGAAGCAACCAACAAAACTCTAAGCCAATATTTCAATACACTGGTAACACAATAACAACATTGAAAAGAAAACTACAACACAACAACATCATTCAACAACCGAAAGTTTGACACTTTTGTGAAAACTTGACTTGGACAGCGCGGATAAACAACAACAGTAGTGACCGGTAAATGGTTGTTGACTCATTGTCTGTGGGTCTGGCACTAGCAAGAATAATCTGTTACACTAGACTAAACCAATGATGTACAATATATAAACCCTAGATAAACCCAGGGGCATTGCATTGAAGCCACCATGCAGCCATCTTGGTACTCCTCCTCCGTTGTATATATATATATTTTTTTAAAGTTAAATTAATGTCTACGTTCATTTTAGCCACATTTGTTCTATTACAAACACCTTAATGCATAATGTTCAATTATATTATGTGAGATAAACAATAAAACAATTCAATAATATAGAAAAACATTTTCCTTAAAGTATATTTTTTCAGAGTGTACTAATGTCACTCTCCTCACTACAAAAAAAACTTCAATACATGTACTTTTGTCCGAGAAAATATTTTTGTGAAATATTGTAGAATTCCATTCTTACTGTAGGTAGCCTAGTGGTTAAGAGCGTTGGGCTAGTGACAAAAAGGTTGCTGGTTCGAATCCCCGAGCTGACTTTATGAAAAATATGTCAATGTGTCCTTGAACAAGGCACTTCACCCTAATTGGTCCTGTAAGTCGCTCTGGATAAGAGCATCTGCTAAATGACTAAACTGAAATGCATGGAGGACTGCTCCAACTGGGGAGAGTCAATATGGCCGACCAGGGGCTTCAAAGCCTCCCAATGGTCAATACTAGCGTCAGCAATCCAGGGTTTATATATATCATTGGACTAAACCCTAGAACCAAGTTGCCAACTGGGCACACACTGGTTCAATCTATGTTGTTTCCACAAATTACGTTGAACCAACGTGGAATAGAAGTTGTATTGATGTCTGTGCCCAGTGGGTGGTGAAACACTGCTAGTCACTGCTTGTCTAAGTTCTAAAATGGAACCCTATTCCCTATATAGTGTTCTACTTTTGACAAGAGCCCTATGTTTCCTGGTTAAAAGTAGTGTACTATATAGTGAATAGGGTTCCATTTGGGACACAGCCTAGTTCCTGAGTGGCTCCCCGAGAGGCGTAGCGGTCTAAGGCACTGCATCTCAGCGTTAGAGGCGTCACACCAGACACTGGTACGATTCCAGGCTGTATCACAACCAGCCGTTACATTACTAGTCTGTTCTAGGCTAAAACGATGGCCAGTTGTTTCGCATAGGCAAACTGTCAATTCCACATGCTACAAAAATATCCTAGAGCTATCTATCTATATAGGCAGCCACGATCAATACATCAATTTAGATAGGAAGATAACCCGAACAGAGCATTCGTGTCAATTGTACATTAAAATAACAATCAGTGTACATAGGCGAAACAGAACGTGTCAATCAAACGATAATCGGTTTCGGATTATGCTTGTTTGAGTTCATTGCATGATGAATCTGTAACCAAATGTATACATTTTCTCACGGGAAGTGCTACTGCTCCATGGCAAAGCGAATGATACATCCACGCTTACTAATGCATGACGACCATAACAACGTGCTATTCCCCTGTTGTTGCTGCTGCTAACGTTAGCTCACTTTTCCCCCGTCCGTTACAAATGACAAGCAAAGCGGGATTTAACTCACCGATGTAGCTTCTCTTTCTTATTTTTGTAGATTTTTCTCTCCGTATTTTTCTGTCCTGTCTGGATTTCATATCCACGGGTCCATAACAGCGGAGGCACAGCCGCCCAGATTTGTCTGATGATGGGAGAAACAGGGACGGAGGGATGGATGGAGAGGAAAGGCGGAGGAAGGAGCCTTTGATGTAAGGATATCTGGGTCCCCAACTCTTGCCCAGTCTGTGTGTTGTTACGTTACCAAGGCAGCGTCGACTCTTCAGCCCTGTAGTGCGAGCTGCAGCAGATACCAGACCTGTTAGTGCGCATGCGCTTCACCGAAAAACGGCGAGACTAGACCGACTACAGGTTATAATAACCTCGATCGAAATAAGCAAGATGTTTCCCTGCCTCTCTCGCGGTTTTGTTTTACTGCACCGTGATGAGGAATAGGCTAAATATGTGTGTGCTCTTCCGTAGGTTTATTTGGGAGGAATGTAGAGCAAGCCGCATGCACACGCTTCACTGTGTAGGGTTGAAGACAACAGATCTATACGCCTCTATAAGCATCCGCTTGGTGCTATAGGTCGTTGTTCCTGTCTTTACTTATTCACATAGGCGTACTACTGGCACATATTTGCAACATACCGGTAGGCTGGACTGTAAAGGGTTGGAATTGGAACGATGCTGCTCTCTCCTGGCTCTGACAGCGAAGTGCTGGTGACATTTAGGAGACATGGCACGATACGTCTGTTCAGTTCCAAGGCTATTGTCACGCTGATACTGAATCAAAGCACTAATAACCTATTCTATAGGAAAACACATTGTGAAATTAGGTAGTTTGATGTGCAATTTGTTACATTTAAAATTAAATCAAATAATTAAAAGATAATCAAAATAACATTTAAAAGTAAATTATACAATTACTCCAATCCACCGAGCTGCGAGGGCACTTTTTAAAAGGAGGGCAAAAGGGTAGGTGATAGGGCACTGGTTGAGCCCTATCTGGGCACGTTCCTGTCTATAACCATAATTTAACACATTTTTGAAGCAACAAACAGTTGTTTATGCTCATATCTACTGAGCGTTTTTGCGTCGCTGTCCATGGTGCGGAAATCAGTCAAGCGCAGAATACATAGGCTTACATTCAACACATAGCCGGCAATCAATCAAACAATACTTTAAAAGGGAGGCTTTCACTCAATAACTAGACAAACAACTTTATAATAGCATACATATGGTCTATAACTATGGTTTAATTGAACCCTATTCTCAACCGGCCGGTTAGACAATGGATTTAGAAGTGGATATGAAAAAAAAATCTTAAATTGAACTTGATTGGTCAACTTGCCCAGCCCTCCTGCATGAATGAACATAATTTGATCCTTTTGGGTGGCTGCAGTTCAGTGTTGTGGCACTCTAACTTTGCCCACTCAGACGGCTGTAAGAAAACTAGTCACAGATTGTTGTTAATAAAAAGGCTAAAAAGTAATACTTTAAAAAATAATGTGCTCAACCAGGCAGTTGATAGGTCAGTAAAAAGGATGGTGCACTAAAAATAGGGTACATTTATTTTTTGATAAAAATACTTATTTTGGTGAAAAATATGATTGAATTGTTGACAACACACCATATATAATACCCATAATAGTAATAAAAAACTGTAATTTGTCATATATTATCTAAAAGTGTATTCTGAACATGTGGGAAACATGGTGGAAGAACCTGGATCACTTAAAATGTAAGAAAACCATTTTCAGGGACATTGCTCTATACACCATCTGAAAACCCATTCATTTCAATGTAATTGAATATTCATATTCAGACATACAAAATTAACATATGTTAAAATTTGACAAACTAACAGCAGTCCTCAGAGTATCCCTCCCTCCCTCCACCCTTTCTCTCCCTCCCTCCCTCCCTCCCTCCCTCATTTCCCTCCCTCCCTCCCTCCACCCTTTCTCCATCCATATCTCTCTCTCTCTCTCTCTCTCTCTCTCTCTCTCTCTCTCTCTCTCTCTCTCTCTCTCTCTCTCTCTCTCTCTCTCTCTCTCTCTCTCTCTCTCTCTCTCTCTCTCTCTCTCTCTCTCTCTCTCTCTCTCTCTCTTTCTATCCATCCATCCATCCATACATCCATCCATCCATCCATCCATCCATCCATCAAGCTGAAGGGAGACTTTGTGCACACATTAGAATGATATTTTAATAATAAATAAATAGCAGCATCACACAGAAATGAAATAAAAAACATTGTCGTGTGGATGACTAAAATAGTAAAAACATGACAAGTGTCATTGATGGATATTCACAAGTAAATGGTATAAAAAAAATGCAGATTGAATTGATTGTAACGTAAGGGGTTGACACATAAAATATCTCTAACTCTGGCCCGGGGCATTACGCTGGTTTCTTAAACAAGTGGTAAACTCTGAAAACACTACCAGTTGTGTGCGTTCACATGCTTTGAATGAGTTAAGAATGCCGATTGGCTAATGGCCAATAAGCTCCATCAACCATAAACTAAAAATACAGCCATCATGCTCGTGAACAAACTACAATGTTAAAAAAACATATGAAGAGATTTGTTTTTATTTGTTAAATTAAATGATGCTTTATTGTTGCATTTAGCTGCTGAAAATGCTGTTATCAAAAGGTCATTTCCTTAGTAGGTGAGGTCAGAGGTCAGCATGTGGGAGAAGTCGGATCTCAGGGATGATGGACGAGTTTCCCATTTGTAATAACAGTTGGAGGGCCGTTCAACTGGATTTTAAAAGTTTCCCACTAGTAATTACCAGTTAGAGGGCCGTTCAACTGGATTTTAAAAGTTTCCCACTAGTAATTACCAGTTAGAGGGCCGTTCAACTGGATTTTAAAAGTTTCCCACTAGTAATTACCAGTTAGAGGGCCGTTCAACTGGATTTTTCCCAGTCGTATGCCCTTAGTTACGGATTTGAGAGATTTCATGAATGCAACATTAGTTTGGCTGAGAAGAGGAAGCTCTAATGCCCTGGACCAGAGCTCTATCCTACACACACGGTTACGGCTAACACATACAGATTCAAATACATTGTTTAAGCAAACTGGTTTCGCAAACTGATTTCGGATCAAACCAAAACCGATTCTTTCAGTTTTTTCCGGCGTCCCCTTCTCTCTGCACTCCTCTTTATTAGTTTTAGTTTCGTTTGTTTTGTTCAACTTCATGTCAAACGTGGCCATGGGCCTGTAGTCCTATTGACCTCTGTATTTTGTCTGGAAAAAGCTCCAACATTCCTAGTGATCGGTTAGGCCTACTGTTCCATCTTCCTTACTTAGGAGCTAGACAGTGTGCGTCTCAAATGGTACCCTATTCCCTACATAGGGCACTACTTTTATCAGAGTCCTATGGTCCCTGGTGAAAAGTAGGGCACTATATAGGGAATAGGGTGCCATTTGAGACATAACAAAAATGTGTGTTAAAACATTTTTTGACCTGTGTGTGACCTGTGTAGAGGGGTCAGAGGTTGTCATAGGTAGTACATTCAGTCAGGTGCTCTGGTGTTTTGGTTGTGGTTGTGGCAGCGTTGAGTATGAGCTGTAGGGATAACTTTCAGGGTCTAAGTGGGTTATATAGGCCCATAGGGTTACTAATATAATGTAGATTTGGTTATGGTGAGGTTTGTTCTATGATCGGGTTATAGCCTATGCTTATGGTTGAGTTATGATCACAGCTACAAATGTAGGATCTTAATTTGAGCCAGTTTGACAGAGCAGGAAAATAATCCTGCAGCAACAGCAAATGTGAATTATTATATGGATTATAATTAATGGACATTTTTTTGTAAGAGTTAATCTTTTTTTTGCTGGGGGAAAATTAAATCTGAACAATTTAAAGTGAACATTACACACTTTAGAAGCATTTTTTAAACCTTGAATACACAATAAATTAGGAAAATTATCAGCAACAAAAGAGTGCTCAAATTAAGATCCTACATCTGTATGGTTGTACAAAGGGCAGTGTTGGGGTTAAGTTCTGGTCAAGATATGGACTTAAGAGGGCCTGGAGTTAGGCTGGCTGTGAGGGACAATCCCTCTGAGACCTGTGTTCATAAAGCCTCTCAGAGGATGAGTGCTGGTCATCCTTAACTGGACTGGGTTTGATCCGTCTTCTCAAGGACTGCCTGCCGTGTCAATCAGTATGAGGTAATACATTGTGATGTGTGAGAGAGATCCATTGTACTGAGACCAGTGTTTCCAACCCCTTCATCCACCCTCATGTAAGCATTCAAATAAGTAACTCCTAACCTCAGATCTAGGATCAGGTTACCCAACTCCCAATAATTTGACCCTGTATCAGTGGTCAGGGCCATTGACTTCTACCTACACGGTCTACTCATTTTAATGAGGTGGGTCTTGGTGCTATCCCCTGTCTCACCACAAGGTGGTACTGTGACTGTCATTGAGGCTATAGTTCAGTTCTGTTAAGTTTCCTTTCTCCAGTCACCATTACTAGTCTCCCTAGTAACCATTATATACTTGTTTTATACACACTGGCAAAAGCTAAATTCAGACCTGTTGTATTGTTATGTCGTGTCCATGGTGCTGAATTGTTACAAAGATCCATTACACAATAAGTTAGACTGCATTTGACTATGGCAACGACCGGCATGGAACCCTATTCCCTATGTAGTGGATCAAACGTAGTTCACTGTGTAGGGAACAGGGTGCCATTCTGAACATAGACTATGAAGTCTCGAGTTTCTCTCTGTTCAGGCTTGTCTCACGTCTTCTTCTCCTCCTCCTCCTTCTCCTTTGCCTCCTCCTCCTTCATCTCCTTCGCCTCCTCCTTCATCTCCTTCTCCTTCTCGTCCTCCTCCTCCTTCTTCTCCTTCTCCTCCTCCTCCTTCATCTCCTTCTCCTCCTCCTCCTTCATCTCCTTCTCCTCCTCCTCCTCATTCTTCTCCTTCTCCTCCTTCTTCTCCTTCATCTCGTTCTCCTCCTCCTCCTTCTTCTCCTCATTCTCATCCTCCTTCATCTCCTTCTCCTCCTCCTCCTTCTCCTCCTCCTTCTTCTTCTCCTCCTCCTCCTCCTCCTCCTCCTCCTCCTCCTCATCTCCTCCTCCTCCTTCTTCTCCTTCTTCTCATCCTCCTCCTCCTCCTTCATCTCCTTCTCCTTCTCCTCCACCTTCTTCTCCTCCTCCTCCTTCTTCTCCTCCTTCTCCTTCTCCTCCTCCCCCCCTTCACCTCCTTCTCATCCTCCTTCTCCTCCCCCTCCTCCACCTCCTTCTCCTCCTCCTCCTCCTCTCTTCTCTTCTTCTTCTTCTTCTTCTCCTCCTCCTCCTCCTCCTCCTCCTCCTCCTCCTCCTCCTCCTCCTCCTCCTCCTCCTCCTCTCATTCTCCTTCTCCTTCTTCTCCTCCTTCTCCTCCTCCTTCATCTCATTCTCCTTCTTCTCCTCCTCCTTCTCCTTCTTCTCCTCCTTCTCCTCCTCCTCCTCCTCCTTCATCTCCTTCTTCTCCTCCTTCTCCTCCTCCTCCTCCACCTTCTTCCTCTCCTTCTTCTTCTCCTCCTCCTTCTTCTCCTCCTCCTCCTTCTCCTCCTCCTCCTTCTCCTTCTCCTCCTCCTCCTCCTCCTCCTCCTCCTTTTCCTTCTGTGGGGTTCTAGATTGTACAAGTCCATGACACCCAGGTCAAGGGTTAAGAGTCAAGGTAAGTCCTTCCATGACTCATTCTTCCAGAAGTGTCCGCACCACCCACTGTGGCTGTGTCTCAAATTTTACCCTATTCCCCATGCAGAGCTGCCTGAATAGTGAGTTTTGTTCAAGGTAGTGCACTACACAGTGAATAGGGTGTTATTTGACACATGCCCACTACAGTCCTTCCCTCCCTCGCATTACTTCACGTCCATCCGTCCATCATCAGCCAATGAGCCGCAGAGCTGGCGTAATCCAATTATCGAATCAACCAATCAGACGCTGCTGGTGCGCTCCAAGTGGGCGTGGCAGAAGCTGTCGACAGATAGCTTCAGCTCCGACATTCTGGGTTCCAATTCCGACATCATCCCGGGGCATTCCATATCCATCCTCATCCCGTCATCTGTAGGATCGTCAGGCTCCACCCCTCTGATCATCCCGTTACCGTCGGCCCCGCTCCCTCCACCACCATTCCGACAGTTGCTATTCCGGTCCACACTTCCCTTCTTCCCATTCCCTCCATGATGTCCAAATATGGGCGTGACCGCATGAGACGGACACTGAATGGTGGGAACAGCTAGCGATTTACTACTAACCCCTGCCATCGGCCCTGTGTTATACTGACAACGTATATAGCTGGAAAAGGCCCTTCTGTATGTCTTGTTAAACAACGTATAGACCAATGGGTTGACCCCAGAGGAGATGTATCCCACCCACACAAAGACGTTGAGGAGCTCAGCCAATACAGGCTCGTTGCAGGAACCCTGACAGAGGACGTAAGTGACATTGGTGATGAAGAAGGGGCACCACATGATCAGAAACAGGAAGAACACGATCCCCAGCACCTACAACACAGAACAGAGAACAGAGACCATACTAGAGCAGAGTAGATTGGAGAACAGAGACCACACTAGAACAGAGGAGAACAGAGAACAGAGACCACACTAGAACAGAGGAGAACAGAGAACAGAGACCACACTAGAACAGAGGAGATTGGAGAACAGAGACCACACTAGAACAGAGGAGAACAGAGAACAGAGACCACACTAGAACAGAGGAGAACAGAGAACAGAGACCACACTAGAACAGAGGAGATTGGAGAACAGAGACCACACTAGAACAGAGGAGAACAGAGAACAGAGACCACACTAGAACAGAGGAGAACAGAGAACAGAGACCACACTAGAACAGAGGAGATTGGAGAACAGAGACCACACTAGAACAGAGGAGAACAGAGAACAGAGACCACACTAGAACAGAGGAGAACAGAGAACAGAGACCACACTAGAACAGAGGAGATTGGAGAACAGAGACCACACTAGAACAGAGGAGAACAGAGAACAGAGACCACACTAGAACAGAGGAGAATAGAGAACAGAGACCACACTAGAACAGAGGAGAATAGAGAACAGAGACCACACTAGAACAGAGGAGAACAGAGAACAGAGACCACACTAGAACAGAGGAGAATAGAGAACAGAGACCACACTAGAGCAGAGTAGATTGGAGAACAGAGACCACACTAGAACAGAGGAGATTTGAGAACAGAGACCACACTAGAACAGAGGAGAACAGAGAACAGAGACTACACTAGAACAGAGGAGAACAGAGAACAGAGACCACACTAGAACAGAGGAGAATAGAGAACAGAGACCACACTAGAACAGAGGAGAATAGAGAACAGAGACCACACTAGAACAGAGGAGATTGGAGAACAGAGAACAGAGACCACACTAGAACAGAGGAGAACAGAGAACAGAGACCACACTAGAACAGAGGAGAACAGAGAACAGAGACCACACTAGAACAGAGTAGATTGGAGAACAGAGACCACACTAGAACAGAGGAGATTGGAGAACAGAGACCACACTAGAACAGAGGAGAACAGAGAACAGAGACCACACTAGAACAGAGGAGAATAGAGAACAGAGACCACACTAGAACAGAGGAGAACAGAGAACAGAGACCACACTAGAACAGAGGAGAACAGAGAACAGAGACCACACTAGAACAGAGGAGAACAGAGAACAGAGACCACACTAGAACAGAGAAGATTGGAGAACAGAGACCACACTAGAACAGAGGAGAACAGAGACGACACTAGATCAGAGGAGAACAGAGAACAGAGACCACACTAGAACAGAGGAGAACAGAGAACAGAGACCACACTAGAGCAGAGTAGATTGGAGAACAGACACCACACTAGAACAGAGAAGAACAGAGAACAGAGACCACACTAGAACAGAGGAGAACAGAGAACAGAGACCACACTAGAACAGAGTAGATTGGAGAATAGAGACCACACTAGAAGAGAGGAGAACAGAGAACAGAGACCACACTAGAGCAGAGGAGATTGGAGAACAGAGACCACACTAGAAGAGAGGAGATTGGAGAACAGAGACCACACTAGAACAGAGGAGAACAGAGAACAGAGACCACACTAGAACAGAGGAGAACAGAGAACAGAGACCACACTAGAACAGAGTAGATTGGAGAATAGAGACCACACTAGAAGAGAGGAGAACAGAGAACAGAGACCACACTAGAGCAGAGGAGATTGGAGAACAGAGACCACACTAGAAGAGAGGAGATTGGAGAACAGAGACCACACTAGAACAGAGGAGAACAGAGAACAGAGACCACACTAGAACAGAGTAGATTGGAGAATAGAGACCACACTAGAAGAGAGGAGAACAGAGAACAGAGACCACACTAGAGCAGAGGAGATTGGAGAACAGAGACCACACTAGAAGAGAGGAGATTGGAGAACAGAGACCACACTAGAACAGAGGAGAACAGAGAACAGAGACCACACTAGAACAGAGGAGATTGGAGAACAAGATCCTCAGAACCTAGAACAGAGTAGAGTAGATCAGAGCGGTGTATGAGAGGCGATGGAATGCAATAGGACAGAATGGAAAGAAGCAGAAGAGAACTTAAGCTGCTAGATGTCTACAGTTGATCCTCACCTTGGAGGCCCGCCTCTCATTCTTGATCGCCTGCATCATCCCCCGCCTCCCGTGACTGTCCCGTGCATCACGCCCTGCCGGAGAGCTCAGCTGGGACGCCACCCCCGAACTCGGAATCATACTGATGCTCTCCGAGGGAGAACTGCTTAAGAGGCCGGTCTGCCGGTCAGGCTCCGCCCCTTTCAGGCAGCTCAGACTTCCGTGTCTGCTAGGAGGAGGAGCCTCAATGTTTATGGGCAGGACTAGGAAATTTGGAGGCGGGGACTGGTGGTTTGAGGGAGTGGCCTGAGGCTGCAGTGGCTGCTGGGAGGAAGTTTTCCTCTCGTAGAGGAAGACGGTCTCCTGCCGCTGGAGGACCTGGGGGGGAAGACACAATGTGATGTCATGATGGACCACTGACAGACATACCATTATGGACCAGCCTGTCTGCCCTATGACCTGTTGTTTCTGACAAATACATGGACCAGCCTGTCTGCCCTATGACCTGTTGTTTCTGACAAATACATGGACCAGCCTGTCTGCTCTATGACCTGTTGTTTCTGACAAATACATGGACCAGTACATGGCTAGTTAATCAAAACACAGACTCCATTGCGGTTGTCACCAACAAAGTGGGTCTGTGTTATATTTCCTGTCTGACAGACCTGTATAGTAAGGCACTAGAAAACTAACATGATGACCAATGGGATTCAATCAGAGGTTGGAGGAATACATTGGCTAGCCAATCAAATGACAGAACATCAAATAACTAGCCAATCAAAACACTCTCTGACCTGTATGGTGAGGCAGTAGGACACAACCATGATGACCAATGGGATGAAGAAAGCCACGAAGGAGCCAACCAGCATGAAGCGCTCCTCGTTTAGAACACAGCTGCCGTCGACAAACACCTTGTCTTTGTTGTGAAGGCCGATCACCGGGATAGGCATGGACACACCTATAGGAGAGATGGATGAAAATAGAGAGAAAGTGATTAGAGGCAGGAACACCTTATCCTTGTTGTGAAGGTCAGTCACCGGGATAGGCATGGACACACCTAGAATAGAGGGAGAGAGAGAAAGAAAGAGAAGGAGAGAGAGAAAGAGAGAGGGATGAGAAGATAAGTAGTTATTAGAGAAGGGGGTGGGATTAGAGAGGGAGGGAAGGAGGGATGAATATCTTGTTGTGAAGGCCAATGACCGGCATGGGGATGAACACTCGTAGGAGAAGAGATAGACAGAGAAGGAGCGAGATAGAGAGATGAGAGTAGGAGAGAAAGAGAGAGGGATGACAGAAGGAGAGAGAGATAGAGAGATGAGAGTAGGAGAGAAAGAGAGAGGGATGACAGAAGGAGAGAGAGATAGAGAGATGAGAGTAGGAGAGAAAGAGAGAGGGATGACAGAAGGAGAGAGAGATAGAGAGATGAGAGTAGGAGAGAAAGAGAGAGGGATGACAGAAGGAGAGAGAGATAGAGAGATGAGAGTAGGAGAGAAAGAGAGAGGGATGACAGAAGGAGAGAGAGATAGAGAGAGGTGATAGAGGGACGAGAGAAGGAGAGAGAGAGATGGATGAGTCATTGTTGTTATGGAGGACTATTGGAGTGAGAAAAAAGGGATGCAATGAGAGAGGATGGTAAGAAGCTGGGGGAGACAGAGATTAACATCTTGTCCTTGTTGTGGAGGCTAATGATCCCACAGAACAAAAGAGAGGGATGAGAGAAGGAGAGAACAAAAGGATGGAAGGTGGGAGAGATGTACATTGTGGAGGCTAATGATCCCACAGAACAAAAGAGAGGGATGAGAGAAGGAGAGAACAAAAGGATGGAAGGTGGGAGAGATGTACATTGTGGAGGCTAATGATCCCACAGAACAAAAGAGAGGGATGAGAGAAGGAGAGAACAAAAGGATGGAAGGTGGGAGAGATGTACATTGTGGAGGCTAATGATCCAACAGAACAAAAGAGAGGGATGAGAGAAGGAG
This sequence comes from Salvelinus alpinus, assembly GCF_045679555.1. Classification (NCBI taxonomy): domain Eukaryota; kingdom Metazoa; phylum Chordata; class Actinopteri; order Salmoniformes; family Salmonidae; genus Salvelinus; species Salvelinus alpinus. The sequence goes on from NC_092116.1 coordinate 26,972,513, forward strand.
AGAACAAAAGGATGGAAGGTGGGAGAGATGTACATTGTGGAGGCTAATGATCCCACAGAACAAAAGAGAGGGATGAGAGAAGGAGAGAACAAAAGGATGGAAGGTGGGAGAGATGTACATTGTGGAGGCTAATGATCCCACAGAACAAAAGAGAGGGATGAGAGAAGGAGAGAACAAAAGGATGGAAGGTGGGAGAGATGTACATTGTGGAGGCTAATGATCCCACAGAACAAAAGAGAGGGATGAGAGAAGGAGAGAACAAAAGGATGGAAGGTGGGAGAGATGTACATTGTGGAGGCTAATGATCCCACAGAACAAAAGAGAGGGATGAGAGAAGGAGAGAACAAAAGGATGGAAGGTGGGAGAGATGTACATTGTGGAGGCTAATGATCCCACAGAACAAAAGAGAGGGATGAGAGAAGGAGAGAACAAAAGGATGGAAGGTGGGAGAGATGTACATTGTGGAGGCTAATGATCCCACAGAACAAAAGAGAGGGATGAGAGAAGGAGAGAACAAAAGGATGGAAGGTGGGAGAGATGTACATTGTGGAGGCTAATGATCCCACAGAACAAAAGAGAGGGATGAGAGAAGGAGAGAACAAAAGGATGGAAGGTGGGAGAGATGTACATTGTGGAGGCTAATGATCCCACAGAACAAAAGAGAGGGATGAGAGAAGGAGAGAACAAAAGGATGGAAGGTGGGAGAGATGTACATTGTGGAGGCTAATGATCCCACAGAACAAAAGAGAGGGATGAGAGAAGGAGAGAACAAAAGGATGGAAGGTGGGAGAGATGTACATTGTAGAGGCTAATGATCCCACAGAACAAAAGAGAGGGATGAGAGAAGGAGAGAACAAAAGGATGGAAGGTGGGAGAGATGTACATTGTGGAGGCTAATGATCCCACAGAACAAAAGAGAGGGATGAGAGAAGGAGAGAACAAAAGGATGGAAGGTGGGAGAGATGTACATTGTGGAGGCTAATGATCCCACAGAACAAAAGAGAGGGATGAGAGAAGGAGAGAACAAAAGGATGGAAGGTGGGAGAGATGTACATTGTGGAGGCTAATGACTGGGAAATGCGTGGACACAATGTGGAGAAGAGCCAGAGCCAGAAAGAGAAGGAGAGAAAAAGAGAGTGATAGGAGGGAGGAGAGTGATGAAGCGTTTGTCCTTGTTGTGCAGCCCAAATAGCCATCAATAAATCTAGAGAAAAGGACAAGAGAAGAATATAGAGAGGGGAGTAGAGAAAATAGGGAGAGAGGGGGGAGGGGAAAACAGAAAGAAAAGAGAGAGAGAGAGAGGGGTACGCAGCAGAGGAGGCTGGTGGGAGGAGCTATAGGAAGACGGGCTCATTCTTAGGACTGGAATGGAGCCAAACACGTTTCCATGTGTTTGATGTGTTGGGTACCATTCAATTGATTCCATTTCAGGCATTACAATGAGCCCGTCCTCCTATATCTCATCCCACCAGCCTCCTCTGGTACGCCGTGAGAGAGAGAGACCGGTCAACAGACAGAAAGAGATAGGGAATAGATGACTTCATTTTCTCTTATCTAAATAATCTCTAATTAATCTTTCATCGGATGTGATCGGACCCTCTGATTGTTCTGAAACCACAACCTGACCTGCTACCTTGTTATCTGCCTACACACACACACACACACACACACACACACACACACACACACACACACACACACACACACACACACACACACACACACACACACACACACACACACACGCTGGACACACACACACACGCTGGACACACACACACACGCTGGACACACACCCACACGCTGGACACACACCCACACGCTGGACACACACCCACACGCTGGACACACACCCACACGCTGGACACACACCCACACGCTGGACACACACCCACACGCTGGACACACACCCACATACACACAAACACTGGACATATATACACACACACACACGCTGGACACACACCCACATACACACAAACACTGGACATATACACACACACACACACACACACACACACACACACACACACACACACACACACACACACACACACACACACACACACACACACACACACACACACACACACACACACACACACACACACACCCTGACCTGTCACCCTCTTACCTGGCTGTCTCCCAGACCTATTCACATTACTTATCTGTGAGAGTGAGAGAGAGAAAGGAGAAAATCCCAGATCTATTGGGAGAAAAACCCCTTCCTGTAACATTTGCAGCAGAGTACATGTCTTCCTGCCAACCCGTAGGTACAGCCAGTGGACCAATCAGACCAGTAACATTAGAACCTATGTCTCTATCATGATATAATTATTACTGTATTGTCACTAAGTATTGTTTTTCTTGTTATTATTATCTAGTCCTCATGGATTTGGTTCGTCACTTTTGTTAATTGTTTATTTCACTTGCTTTGGCAATGTAAGCATTTAAAGCCCCCTTTTTGATATTGAATTGAGTGAAAGGGAATGAGATTCGCCTGTAAAAGAGTCCCCTACGCAAGCTGGTACTCTGTTGACAAACACAAACAGACCCCACAGAGCCCCAGGACAGCAACACAATCAGACCCAAACAAATCATGAGAAAACAAAAATAAGGTGATTACTTGACACATTGGAAAGAATTAACAAGAAAACTGAGTAAACTAGAATGCTATTTGGCCCTAAACAGAGAGTACACAGTGGCAGAATACCTGACCACATTGAGTGACACAAAATTAAGGAAAGCTTTGACTATGTACAGACTCAGTGAGCATAGCCTTGCTATTGAGAAAGGCCGCCGTAGGCAGACCTGGCTCTCAAGAGAAGACAGGCTATGTGCACACTGCCCACAAAATGAGGTGGAAACTGAGCTGCACTTCCTAACCTCCTGCCAAATGTACGACCATAGTAGAGACACATATTTCACTCAGATTACACAGATCCACAAAGAATTTGAAAACAAATCAGGCATTGATAAACTCCCATATCTGTTAGGAGAAATACTGCAGTGTGCCATCACAGCAGCCAGATGTGTGTCCCGTTACCACGAGAAAGGGGCAACCAGTGGAGCACAAACAACATTGTAAATACCACCTATATTTATCTGTTTATTTATCTTCCCTTTCATACTTCAACGACTTACACATTGTTACAACACTGTACATAGCCAGTAATATAACATTTAAAATGCACATTATTTTGAAACTATTGTGAGTGTAATGTTTACTGTTCATTTGTGATTGTTTATTTCCCTTATGTTTCTTGTCTACTTCACTCGCTTTGGCATTGTTAACATTTGTTCCCTATGCCAGTAAAGCCCATTGAATTGAATTGATAGAGAGATAGAGAGAGAGAGAACGATGGAGATAGAGAGAGAGAGAGAAAGATGAAGAGAGTGGAGGAGGTATAAACAGCTAAACAGCCAGTAGGTCTAGATGAGTGGGCAGAAAAAGAGAGAGAGAGAGAGAGAGAGAGAGATAGAAAGAGAGAGAGAGAGAGAGAGAGAGAGAGAGAGAGAGAGAGAGAGAGAGAGAGAGAGAGAAAGAGAGAGAGAGAAAAAGAGAGAGAGAGAGAAAGAGAGAGAGAGAGAAAGAGACAGAGAGAGAGAGAGAGAGAGAGAGAGAGAGAGAGAGAGAGAGAGAGAGAGAGAGAGAGAGAGAGAGAGAGAGAGAGAGAGAGAGAGAGAGAGAGAGAGAGAGAGAGAAAGAGAGCGAGAGAGAGAGACAGAGAGCGAGAGAGAGAGAGAGAGACAGAGAGAGAAAAAGATAGAGAGATAGAGAGAGAGATAGAGAGAGATAGAGATAGAGATAGAGAGACAGAGATAGAGATAAAGAGAGAGATAGAGAGATAGAGAGAGAGAAAGATAGAGAGAGATAGAGAGAGAGAGAGCGATAGGTCATGAGTTCCTGGATAATCGTAGATAAACTTGGATTGTTTTGCAAGGACTTATAAAGGATACTGCTCTCTACATCAAAACCTTCACTCCAAATCTAAATTACAAACATAAAACCTTGATTATCTGGAAGGATTCTTACTACCAAGGACTATCAAGAAAAAACTTATAGGACCAAAACCTGCAGAAGAAACACAGCAAAAACCTGGAAATATTGTACCATCCAACACACAACTGAGTGAGTAATGTTCAGTCTGAAGCTACTTACGAAAAAGTAAAAATTAACAATCTCTAGGTAATTGTGTTATATAAACCTAAGTAAATAAGGCTACTAAGTTACCAAGCTGCTAGGACAGAACAGACCTGGCAGCAATTTCAATTAGCACTGAAATGAGATGTGTGAAAACCCTTGAGCCCAACAATGGCAGCAGAGAATCACAGTCTCTCCCACTTCCTGCACCATGGCTTCCCTCTGTGTAAAGGTCATTACATTACAGTCTCCCCTACTTCCTGCACCATGGCTTCCCTCTGTGTAGAGGTCATCACATTACAGTCTCCCCCACTTCCTGCACCATGGCTTCCCTCTGTGCAGAGGTCATCACATTACAGTCTCCCCCACTTCCTGCACCATGGCTTCCCTCTGTGTAGAGGTCGTCGCATTACAGTCTCCCCCACTTCCTGCACCATGGCTTCCCTCTGTGCAGAGGTCGTCGCATTACAGTCTCCCCCACTTCCTGCACCATGGCTTCCCTCTGTGTAGAGGTCATCACATTACAGTCTGCCCCACTTCCTGCACCATGGCTTCCCTCTGTGTAGAGGTCATCACATTACAGTCTCCCCCACTTCCTGCACCATGGCTTCCCTCTGTGTAGAGGTCATCACATTACAGTCTCCCCCACTTCCTGCACCATGGCTTCCCTCTGTGTAGAGGTCATCACGTTACAGTCTCCCCCACTTCCTGCACCATGGCTTCCCTCTGTGTAGAGGTCATCACGTTACAGTCTCCCCCACTTCCTGCACCATGGCTTCCCTCTGTGTAGAGGTCATCACATTACAGTCTCCCCCACTTCCTGCACCATGGCTTCCCTCTGTGTAGAGGTCATCACATTACAGTCTCCCCCACTTCCTGCACCATGGCTTCCCTCTGTGTAGAGGTCATCACGTTACAGTCTCCCCCACTTCCTGCACCATGGCTTCCCTCTGTGCAGAGGTCATCACATTGCAGTCTCCCCCACTTCCTGCACCATGGCTTCCCTCTGTGTAGAGGTCATCACATTACAGTCTCCCCCACTTCCTGCACCATGGCTTCCCTCTGTGCAGAGGTCATCACATTACAGTCTCCCCCACTTCCTGCACCATGGCTTCCCTCTGTGTAGAGGTCGTCGCATTACAGTCTCCCCCACTTCCTGCACCATGGCTTCCCTCTGTGCAGAGGTCGTCGCATTACAGTCTCCCCCACTTCCTGCACCATGGCTTCCCTCTGTGCAGAGGTCGTCACGTTACAGTCTCCCCCACTTCCTGCACCATGGCTTCCCTCTGTGTAGAGGTCGTCGCATTACAGTCTCCCCCACTTCCTGCACCATGGCTTCCCTCTGTGCAGAGGTCGTCACATTACAGTCTCCCCCACTTCCTGCACCATGGCTTCCCCCTGTGTAGAGGTCATCACATTACAGTCTCCCCCACTTCCTGCACCATGGCTTCCCTCTGTGCAGAGGTCATCACATCACAGTAACCCTTAAACATAACACTGCACGGAATAAGTACAAAAAATAAGCTCCTCAAGGACAATCATGAGCCAATATTTGCTGACTGCTACAAAGAGGGGAACATAAACATCTTCCTGTTCCACATGTAACGGATGTGAAATGGCTAGCTAGTTAGCGGGTACGCGCTAATAGCGTTTCAATCAGTTACGTCACTTGCTCTGAAACCTAGAAGTAGTGTTTCCCCTTGCTCTGCAAGGGCCGCGGCCTTTGTGGAGCGATGGGTAACGATGCTTCGTGGGCGAACGTTGTTGATGTGTGCAGAGGGTCCCTGGTTCGCGCCTGGGTCGGGGCGAGGGGACGCCGTAAAGTTACACTGTTACACACACAGACCCTCCCCTGGCATGACACAGTGCTATATTAACACAGACCCTCCCCTGGCATGACACAGTGCTATATTAACACAGACCCTCCCCTGGCATGACACAGTGCTATATTAACACAGACCATCCCCTGGCATGACACAGTGCTATATTAACACAGACCCTCCCCTGGCATGGCACAGTGCTATATTAACACAGACCCTCCCCTGGCATGGCACAGTGCTATATTAACACAGACCCTCCCCTGGCATGGCACAGTGCTATATTAACACAGACCATCCCCTGGCATGACACAGTGCTATATTAACACAGACCATCCCCTGGAATGACACAGTGCTATATTAACACAGACCATCCCCTGGCATGACACAGTGCTATATTAACACAGACCCTCCCCTGGCATGACACAGTGCTATATTAACACAGACCCTCCCCTGGCATGGCACAGTGCTATATTAACACAGACCCTCCCATGGCATGGCACAGTGCTATATTAACACAGACCCTCCCCTGGCATGGCACAGTGCTATATTAACACAGACCCTCCCCTGGCATGGCACAGTGCTATATTAACACAGACCCTCCCCTGGCATGGCACAGTGCTATATTAACACAGACCATCCCCTGGCATGACACAGTGCTATATTAACACAGACCCTCCCCTGGCATGACACAGTGCTATATTAACACAGACCCTCCCCTGGCATGACACAGTGCTATATTAACACAGACCATCCCCTGGCATGACACAGTGCTATATTAACACAGACCCTCCCCTGGCATGACACAGTGCTATATTAACACAGACCATCCCCTGGCATGACACAGTGCTATATTAACACAGACCATCCCCTGGCATGGCACAGTGCTATAAGAGCACACTACTGTAAAGAGAGAGGGTATTGGGTGGAAACTCAGAATACTAGACATTGAGGAATCTGATGCAACCTCTGCCAACGTGTGCACATGAAACAGTAATGGTCCATCCTCATGCAGTTTCAACAGGACTTACGGGATCAAAGAGAGAACACAGCAAAGCTAGCATCAAGGCCAACAGCGGCCATTTTGAAGAATCTCAAATATATATATATCTATTTTTTTGTTGAACACCTTTGTGGTTACTACATGAGTCCATGTGTTACTTCATAGTGTTGATGTCTCCACTGTTGTTCTACAACGTAGAAAATAGTCAAAATAAAAAACAACCTTTGAATGAGTAGGTGTGTCCAAACCTTTGACTGGTATTGTATAAATATACTGTATATATCAACAAATTGGCGAGGGCACTAGAACAGTCTGCAGCACCCGGCCTCACCCTACTAGAATCTGAAGTCAAATGTTTACTGTTTGCTGATGATCTGGTGCTTCTGTCCCCAACCAAGGAGGGCCTACAGCAGCACCTAGATCTTCTACACAGATTCTGTCAGACTTAGGCCATAACAAAATTGTCCGAGAGTCCTTTAAGTGCCTTCTTGTCAAACTCCAAGTGGGCTGTCGTGTGCCTTTTACTGAGGAGTGGCTTCCGTCTGGCAACTCTACCATAAAGGCCTGATTGGTGGAGTGCTGCAGAGATGGTTGTCCTTCTGGAAGGTTGTCCCATCTCCACAGAGGAACTCTAGAGCTCTGTCAGAGTCACCATCTGGTTCTTGGTCACCTCCTTGACCAAGGCCCTTCTCCCCCGATTGCTCAGTTTGGTCAGGCGGCCAGCTCTTAGTGGTTCAAAACTTCTTCCATTTAAGAATGATGGAGTCCACTGTGCTCTTGCGGACCTTTAGTGCTGCAGAATGTTTTTTTGTACCCTTCCCCAGATCTGTGCCTCGACACAATCCTGTCTCGGAGCTCTACGGGCCATTCCTTCGACCTCATGGCTTGGTTTTTACTCTGCCATGCACTGTTAACTGTGGGACCTTATATAGACATGGTGTGCCTTTCAGAATCATGTCCAATCAATTGAATTTACCACAGGTCAATTTTGAGTCTCATAGCAAAGGGTCTGAATACTTATGTAAATATAGTTTTTTATTTGTTATACATTTGCAAAAATCTTGAAAAAAAAAACTGTTTTCGAGTAGTGTTTGTAGATTGATGAGGATAATTTAAATTATTTAATACATTTTATAATAAGGCTGTTAGGTAGCAAAATTTGGAAAAAGTTAAAGAGCCAGAATTTTTCCCCAATGTACTGTCCATGTACTATACATACCTATTGATATGGTCCATACAGCTGCTATCTTCATCATGGCCTTGGTTCTAGAGTTGAAGCGGCTGTGCTCAATGGGATTCCTTATCGCCACATATCGATCCAGAGATATAGCACACAGATGCATAATAGACGCTGTGGAGAAGAGGACGTCCAGGTAGATCCAGATAGGACACAGAGCACTGGGCAGGGGCCACACATAGTCTGGATGGAGAGAGAGAGGGAGAGGAGGGGGGAGAGAGAGGGGGAGATGAGGGGGGAGAGAGAGGGGGAGAGGAGGGGGGAGAGAGAGGGGGAGAGGAGGGGGGAGAGAGAGAGGGAGGGGGAGGGAGGGGGAGGGGGAGAGGAGGGGAGAGAGGGGGAGAGGGAGGAGAGAGGAGGGGGGAGAGGAGGGGGGAGAGAGAGGGGGAGAGAGAGAGGGAGGGGGAGGGAGGGGGAGGGGGAGAGGAGGGGGGAGAGGGGGGGGGAGAGAGAGAGGGAGGGGGAGGGGAGAGAGGGAGGGGGAGGG
>NC_092116.1:26986200-26989529 GCF_045679555.1 Salvelinus alpinus
CACCTGGCGTGTCAGATTTCAAAAAAGCTTTACAGCGAAAGCAAACTATGCGATTGTGTGAGGACAGCTCTCAGTAGACAAAACATTACAAACAGCTAGCAAAGTAGATTGTTCACGAAAGTCAGAAAAGCAATAAAATTAATCGCTTACCGTTGATGATCTTCGTATGTTTGCACTCACGAGACTCCCAGTTACACAATAAATGTTCGTTTTGTTCGATAAAGATTCTCTTTATATCCAAAAACCTCCATTTGGTTGGCGCGTTTTGTTGAGTAATCCACAGGCTTGTGCAGGTCACGACGGGCAGACAAACATTCCAAATAGTATCCATAAAGTTCGTAGAAACATGTCAAACGTTTTTAATAATCAATCATCAGGTTGATTTTACAATAAATAATCGATAATATTTCGGTAGCCTTTTCAATACAAGAGAGAAAGAAAAGGTCTAAGGTCTAAAAAATGTAAGGACATCTGGCTATCCACTGACGCGATGTGAACATTCTCGCTCATTTTTCAGAATAAAAGCTTGAAACTATGTCTAAAGACTGTTCACACCCTGTGGAAGCCATAGGGAAAGGAATCTGGTTGATATCCCTTTAAATGGAGGATAGGCTTACAATGGAAAATAATAGTTTCAGAAATACAGCACTTCCTGGTTGGATTTTCCTCAGGTTTTCGCCTGCCAAATCAGTTCTGTTGTACTCACAGACAATATTTTGACAGTTTTGGAAACTTTAGAGTGTTTTCTATCCTAATCTGCCAATTATATGCATGTTCTAGCTTCTGGGCCTGAGAAATAGGCCGTTTACTTTGGGAATGTTTATTATCCAAACATCAAAATACTATGTCTGCTTCAAGAGGTTTTTAATACAGTGGGTAACTGCCAAGATGAAGGAAACCCCAGCATCTTTATACAGTGGATAACTGCCAAGATGAAGGAAACCCCAGAATCTTAATACAGTAGGTAACTGCCAAGATGAAGGAAACCCCAGTATCTTAATACAGTAGGTAACTGCCAAGATGAAGGAAACCCCAGTATCTTAATACAGTAGGTAACTGCCAAGATGAAGGAAACCCCAGGATCTTAATACAGTAGGTAACTGCCAAGATGAAGGAAGCCCCAGCATCATAATATAGTAGGTAACTGCCAAAATGAAGGAAACACCAGCATCATAATATAGTAGGTAACTGCCAAAATGAAGGAAACACCAGCATCATAATATAGTAGGTAACTGCCAAAATGAAGGAAACACCAGCATCATAATATAGTCGGTAACTGCCAAAATGAAGGAAACACCAGCATCATAATATAGTAGGTAACTGCCAAAATGAAGGAAACACCAGCATCATAATATAGTAGGTAACTGCCAAAATGAAGGAAACACCAGCATCATAATACAGTAGGTAACTGCCAAAATGAAGGAAACACCAGCATCATAATACAGTAGGTAACTGCCAAAATGAAGGAAACACCAGCATCATAATACAGTAGGTAACTGCCAAAATGAAGGAAACACCAGCATCATAATACAGTAGGTAACTGCCAAAATGAAGGAAACACCAGCATCATAATATAGTAGGTAACTGCCAAAATGAAGGAAACACCAGCATCATAATATAGTAGGTAACTGCCAAAATGAAGGAAACACCAGCATCATAATATAGTAGGTAACTGCCAAAATGAAGGAAACACCAGCATCATAATACAGTAGGTAACTGCCAAAATGAAGGAAACACCAGCATCATAATATAGTAGGTAACTGCCAAAATGAAGGAAACACCAGCATCATAATATAGTAGGTAACTGCCAAAATGAAGGAAACACCAGCATCATAATATAGTAGGTAACTGCCAAAATGAAGGAAACACCAGCATCATAATATAGTAGGTAACTGCCAAAATGAAGGAAACACCAGCATCTCTTGGCGCACCGATCCCTTCAGCGGGATCATTGTTGTCAACATCCGCTGAATTGCAGAGCGCCAAATTCAAATTAAATTACTAAAAATATTTAATTTTCATGAAATCACAAGTGCAATATACCAAAACACAGTTTAGCTTGTTGTTAATCCACCTGGTGTGTCAGATTTCAAAAAAGCTTTACAGCGAAAGCAAACTATGCGATTGTGTGAGGACAGCTCTCAGTAGACAAAACATTACAAACAGCTAGCAAAGTAGATTGTTCACGAAAGTCAGAAAAGCAATAAAATTAATCGCTTACCGTTGATGATCTTCGTATGTTTGCACTCACGAGACTCCCAGTTACACAATAAATGTTCGTTTTGTTCGATAAAGATTCTCTTTATATCCAAAAACCTCCATTTGGTTGGCGCGTTTTGTTGAGTAATCCACAGGCTTGTGCAGGTCACGACGGGCAGACAAACATTCCAAATAGTATCCATAAAGTTCGTAGAAACATGTCAAACGTTTTTAATAATCAATCATCAGGTTGATTTTACAATAAATAATCGATAATATTTCGGTAGCCTTTTCAATACAAGAGAGAAAGAAAAGGTCTAAGGTCTAAAAAATGTAAGGACATCTGGCTATCCACTGACGCGATGTGAACATTCTCGCTCATTTTTCAGAATAAAAGCTTGAAACTATGTCTAAAGACTGTTCACACCCTGTGGAAGCCATAGGGAAAGGAATCTGGTTGATATCCCTTTAAATGGAGGATAGGCTTACAATGGAAAATAATAGTTTCAGAAATACAGCACTTCCTGGTTGGATTTTCCTCAGGTTTTCGCCTGCCAAATCAGTTCTGTTGTACTCACAGACAATATTTTGACAGTTTTGGAAACTTTAGAGTGTTTTCTATCCTAATCCGCCAATTATATGCATGTTCTAGCTTCTGGGCCTGAGAAATAGGCCGTTTACTTTGGGAATGTTTATTATCCAAACATCAAAATACTATGTCTGCTTCAAGAGGTTTTTAATACAGTGGGTAACTGCCAAGATGAAGGAAACCCCAGCATCTTTATACAGTGGATAACTGCTAAGATGATGGAAACCCCAGCATCTTAATACAGTAGGTAACTGCCAAGATGAAGGAAACCCCAGCATCTTTATACAGTAGGTAACTGCTAAAATTAAGGAAACCCCAGTATCTTAATACAGTAGGTAACTGCTAAGATGATGGAAACCCCAGCATCTTAATACAGTAGGTAACTGCCAAGATGAAGGAAACCCCAGCATCTTTATACAGTAGGTAACTGCTAAAATTAAGGAAACCCCAGTATCTTAATACAGTAGGTAACTTCCAAGATGAAGGAAACCCCAGAATCTTAATACAGTAGGTAACTGCCAAGATGAAGGAAACCCCAGTA
>NC_092116.1:26989629-27034629 GCF_045679555.1 Salvelinus alpinus
TCTTAATACAGTAGGTAACTGCCAAGATGAAGGAAACCCCAGTATCTTAATACAGTAGGTAACTGCCAAGATGAAGGAAACCCCAGTATCTTAATACAGTAGGTAACTGCCAAGATGAAGGAAACCCCAGTATCTTAATACAGTAGGTAACTTCCAAGATGAAGGAAACCCGAGAATCTTAATACAGTAGGTAACTGCCAAGATGAAGGAAACCCCAGGATCTTAATACAGTAGGTAACTGCCAAGATGAAGGAAGCCCCAGCATCTTAATAGGGCGTTGGGACAACACGAGCCAGAACAACTTCAGTGCACCTTGGTATAGATTCTACAAGTGTCTGGAAGTCTATTGGAGGGATGCAACACCGTTCTTCCACGATAAATTCCATCATTTGGTGTTAAACTGCGTTGAGATTTGGTGACTGAGACACACATACACACAATAATCACATATACACACACACACACACACACACACACACACACAATAATCACATATACACATGCACACACACACACAATAATCACATATACACACACACAATAATCACACACACACACACACACACACACACACACACACACACACACACACACACACACACACACACACACACACACACACACACACACACACACACACACACACACACACACACACACACACACACACACACACACACACACTAACACACACACACACTAACACACACACCCTAACACTCATTCCCCTACAGATAATAGAGTGATCCGGTTTGAGGCAATAGCAGGGTTTACAGAGGACCTGATAACATTTAACCAAGCACTGTATAGGTGAAATATATGAATCATACACTGCATCCATCTATTCTGCCAACAATACCGCACTAAACATAATGGAATTTTGAGTGAAACAGAACCTTTTGAGTGAAACAGAACCTTTGAGTGAAACAGAACCTTTTGAGTGAAACAGAACCTTTTGAGTGAAACAGAACCTTTTGAGTGAAACAGAACCTTTGAGTGAAACAGAACCTTTTGAGTGAAACAGAACCTTTGAGTGAAACAGAACTTTTGAGTGAAACAGAACCTTTTGAGTGAAACAGAACCTTTTTAAACCTCTTATGAAGTTGGTTTTGAGGCATAAACTGTAAATTTTATATTTTGTACTGATATTCTGATTGTCGGTTTGTTTCATACCTGCTGAGTAGTTAAAACGGTGTCAGGTCCACTTTAACATGGGGTATCTCTCCCTTGTGTTTCTATGTCTGTAATTTACACAGCTCCACTTTAACATGGGGTATCTCTCCCTTGTGTTTCTATGTCTGTAATTTACACAGCTCCACTTTAACATGGGGTATCTCTCCCTTGTGTTTCTATGTCTGTAATTCACACAGCTCCACTTTAACATGGGGTATCTCTCCCTTGTGTTTCTATGTCTGTAATTTACACAGCTCCACTTTAACATGGGATATCTCTCCCTTGTGTTTCTATGTCTGGAATTTACACAGCTCCACTTTAACATGGGGTATCTCTCCCTTGTGTTTCTATGTCTGTAATTTACACAGCTCCACTTTAACATGGGGTATCTCTCCCTTGTGTTTCTATGTCTGTAATTTACACAGCTCCACTTTAACATGGGATATCTCTCCCTTGTGTTTCTATGTCTGTAATTTACACAGCTCCAGAGCCGTGTGTAAATTACATGTTTATTATTATTATTATTTATTATTATCAAGCGCCAAGCTTCAACTATATCTGACACAATGGGAGATATCCAGCAGTGTGTGTGTCCAATGTGGGTTTTGGTGTTTTCCAGGCGGAGATAATCGGCCTATAGGGTTGATTGAGTCGGCATCCAAGGTCACACTGTTTGTGTGTGTAGATGTGTGTGTGTGTTCCTAAGTGTGTGTGTTCCTAAGTGTGTGTGTGTGTGTGTTTGTGTGTCTCCAAGGCGGTGTTTAAAGGCGGAGAAAGTGTTGATTGAGTTGGCCTCCAAGGTCACACTGTTTGATGATGATGATGATGTGTGTGTCTGTGTGTGTGTGTGTGTGTGTGTGTGTGTGTGTGTGTGTGTGTGTGTGTGTGTGTGTGTGTGTGTGTAAAAGCATCTTTCCAATTTTCCTTAAAGAGCAAGTGAAGGTAATAAGCAATTGATCCTTTTGAAAACGGCTTATGTGGCATCGATATGAGGCAGAAACATTTATTCTAATATATATTATTTACAGAAAACTCATTCAACTATTTAATGAAGTTGTGTGGAGAAAGGACTGCAGGGGGGGGGGGGGGGGATATTCTTCTCCCATGGGCATGAGAAACTCAAAAGGGGTGATGATATCAATTAACAGTAATTTTCATCCGAATGTGCAAATTGTTCAAACAGATCGGTAGAGGTAGATGGATTATTTTAAATATGATATTGGACCATAAACAGATTTGGCTCATTAATCTATACGGTCCAAAAAAACGATGATCCAAGCTACTTTGAAAATATATATAATAATATATCAGGCCTACAAGCAATACAAGACTCTATTATTGTGGTGGGAGATTATAATATGGTTTTAAGTACCTCAATGGATCACAAAGGAAATCACACTACAAACTATCACTCTCATGCACTTAAGGAGATCACTAATATCATGGATACATTTGAACTAGTGGATATATGGAGGCTTAAATATCCTGACCTAGTGAGATATACTTTGCGGAGGCTCAATATCCTGACCTAGTGAGATATTCATGGAGGAGGGTTAATATCCTGACCTAGTGAGATATACATGGAGGAGGTTTAATATCCTGACCTAGTGAGATATACATGGTGGAGAGTTAATATCCTGACCTAGTGAGATATACATGGTGGAGGGTTAATATCCTGACCTAGTGAGATATACATGGTGGAGGTTTAATATCCTGACCTAGTGAGATATACATGGCGGAGGCTCAATCAAGCTAGTCGTCTTTATTACTTTCTTATTTCATTCTCTCTGGCACCTAAAGTTTTAAAAGTGTTTATAGTAGACAGAATGCGGACGGACCATCGAATAATTGGCATATACTTTAGTCTTACAGAATTTTCATGTGTGCGAGGATACTGGGAATTTTATCAAAGCCTATTGGATGACAACTTAGCACAATAGAACACTATAACAAATATGGGAAACAAGGCCTGGTATTCATAGTTGACTTTGAAAAGGTTTTTGATAAAGTACAATTTGGGATTTATATTTGAATTTTGGAGAACCTCTTATAAAATGGGTTAAAGTTATGTATAGTAACCCTAGGTGTAAAATAGTAAATAATGTCTCCTTATCAGAAAGTATTAAACTGTAAAGAGGAGTAAAACAAGGTTGTCCACTATCGGCATATCTATTTATTATGGCCATCAAAATGTTAGCTGTTAAAATCAGATCCAACAATAATAACAAGGGATTAGAAATCCAGGGCTTAAAAACAAAGGTGCCATTGTACGTTGATGATTCATGTTTTCTTTTAAATCCACAATGTGGATCCCTCCACAGCCTCATAGAGGATCTAGATACGTTTTCTAACTTCTCTGGATTACAACCAAATTATGACAAGTGTACTATATTACGTATTGGATCACAAAAAACTATTACATTACCGTGCAGTTTACCAATAAAATGTTCTGACGGTGAAGTAGACATATTCGGTATTCATATCCCGAAAGAAAGAAAGATCTCACTACAATACATTTTAAAAGAAAGTTAGCAAAAATAAATAAGATCTTGCTACTCTGGAAACGAAAATATGTGTCTATTTGTGGAAAAATCACCCTGGTTTACTCTTTAGTCATATCCCAGTTTACCCTGGTTTACTCTTTAGTCATATCCCAGTTTACCTATTTGCTTATGGCCTTGCCTACGCCTAGCAACTTGTTTTCTAAGTTATGTGAGCAAACAATATTACATTTTTATGGGAACGGCAAGCCAGACAAAATTAAATGTGCATATTTATATAATGAATATGAATTCAGAGAGCAGAAATTATTAAATATTAACGCATTAGACCTCTCACTAAAGTCTTCAATCATACAAAAGTTTTACTTAAATCGAAACAGGTAGCAGATTAGTAAGAATGTGTCACCCCATGTTCAAGAATGGCATTTTTCCTTTTACAACCTCTCACTTTCGGTTATTTGAAAATGAAATTATCGCCAAATGATCTCTATTTTTAATAAAAAAATCGGCAGTGTATCAAATACTTGTTCTCCCCACTGTATATATATATTAATGGGGGATACAATCTTCCCAGCTCTGCAGATTTTGCTGTGAGGAGGCAGAGTCATTAGATCATTTATTTTGGTACTGACCATATGTAGTCTGTTTTTGGTCACAGGTCCAGGAATGGCTGAAGAATTGCAACATTTACCTAAAATTAACGCTACTGATAGCAATACTGGGTGATTTGAAAAGTTATAGTCAATCAATCAATAATAATTATTTCAGCAAAAATGTTAATCTTTAATTTACAATCTGTAGAAGCTATAAGAATAGAAAGGTTCAGTACTTTGTGAAGCATCACAGCACAGTTGAAAAATATATGGCAAATAGAAATCCAAAATGGATGGTGTTAAGAGATAGATGGGAGGGGTTGAATGGAGTTGAAGGTTGGTACTAATAACAAGATAACCAATGTAAAACCTACGGGGTCTGTAAAATGTATATAGGTTCAGATATTTTGTGAAATAGCAAAGTTACAAATAGAAATCAAACTGGATGGACATCAGAAATAGAGGAAGGACTAAAAACAAACAAAATCTAAATATTGTAAAATAGATTGTGTCTGTAAAATGTGTATAGTATGTATAAACTGAAGGTAGAAGCCTAAGTGTTGTTGTTTATTAGTTTACTCCAATTGGGGGAAGGGTGGTCGGGTTTGGGGAATAATAAAGGTATATTCTAAAAGAAGTATGTATGTGTATGTAAGTATATATGAATGTTTATGTGTGCATATGTATACATATGTATATATATGGGTATGCATGTGTATCGTATGTATGTATGTATGTATGTATGTATGTATGTATGTATGTATGTATGTATGTATGTATGTATGTATGTATGTATGTATGTATGTATGTATGTATGTATGTATGTATGTATGTGTATATGTATGAATGTTTATGTGTGCATATGTATACATATGTATATATATGGGTATGCATGTGTATCGTATGTATATATATGGGTATGCATGTGTATCGTATGTATCGTATGTATGTATATGGATATATATATTTACCCCCCAAAATATATGGGGGATTGGAAATGATGCAGACAATTACATTGATGGAAGCTACAATCTATATGCAATATGAAAGCTGATCTACCCCCATAAAATCAAAAATAAAACATTTATACCAGTGTAAAAATTGACTACAACGTGTAAATAGGATAATTTAATCTGTCTCGTCCAAAAGAGAGATTTACGAGATGCTACGAGATGGAAAATGATGTGAAGGGAACCGTAACAGTTTTTCCGTGGGTTTATTTCAATCCTGCCTCCAGCTGGCAGCACCCAAGTAATCATTCATTATGAGCACAGCTGCACTGAACCCATCATAATGCTCATGGTCAATTTGGTTTGACATTCGATTTCCCCACGGGGCTAGTTAGGGACCATCAGTAAATTACACAATGGTACATGGGACAATATTTTAAAATGTCAATAGCTCCATATTTCAAAGACTTACAAACCTCAAACCAACTACACTGAGTATATCAAACATTAGGAACACCTTCCTCATATTGAGTTGCCCTCTGATTAGCACACATACACAATCTATGTCTCAATTGTCTCAAGGCTTAAAAATCCTTCTTTAATCCGTCTCCTCCCCTTCATCTACACGGATTGAAGTGGATTTATTAAAAAGTGACATCAAAAGAGATCATAGCTTTCACCTGGATTCGTCTGGTCAGTCAATGTCATGGAAAGAGCAGCTGTCCTTAATGTTTTGTATACTCAGTGTATAAATTATAGAAATGAATTGAAAGCATTTAAATGAGACAATTAAAACATGTACAACATGAAGATATTGTATCATTTGTACTGTATCAGTTATTGAGGGTCCTTTACCAGTCCCGCAGATGGGCTATCCAAAGTTAAACCAACTTCGCTACGGTCACACACCGGCCGGCTGAAGCTAATTGGCTAAAGAAGTTGGCTATCTTGCTAGCTAGTCTTGGCTACTTCCAGACAAGACCTGGCTACACTGTTACAAATGATCTAGAAGGGAAAGTGACTATAACTGTGTACTGTTTTGGCAGTGTGAATGTCCAAACGCTTCCCACGTTCAAACACACACACAAGAGACACGACATCAAAGTATTGCCCCCAAAGATCCAAATATCGTTCTCAGTTGCATTTCCTAATGAAGAGAATTGAAACAGAGGCTAAATCAGGACGTTCAGCCTCCATTTAAAGCGCGATGTTGTCGTCTCTCTCTCTCTCTCTCTCTCTCTCTCTCTCTCTCTCTCTCTCTCTCTCTCTCTCTCTCTCTCTCTCTCTCTCTCTCTCTCTCTCTCTCTCTCTCTCTCTCTCTCTCTCTCTCTCTCTCTCTCTCTCTCTCTCTCTCTCTCTGTATATCAGCCTGTAGCGTCTCTCTAAGAGTGTCAATATAATCAATTTTACTGCTCTTCTGCTACCTTGTGTGTAATATATTACCAGTTAACAAGATAAATGACATTTTTAAAAAAACAATGGGAAAATACTTTGGAGCACTAATTATATTATGGGCTGAAAATCCAACTCCATCGTTCACTAATTATATTATGGGCTGAAAATCCAACTCCATCGTTCACTAATTATATTATGGGCTGAAAATCCAACTCCATCGTTCACTAATTATATTATGGGCTGAAAATCCAACTCCATCGTTCACTAATTATATTATGGGCTGAAAATCCAACTCCATCGTTCATTGAAGTTAACACAACTTGTTTACAATCATTTTTATGATAATTTCACTGGTAAAGTGGAATGACACTGAATCATCACATTTGTGTATTGAAGATAATGAAAGAGAAGAATTGCCGTTTTGAATTCGGTCAAGTATGTGTGGTAGAGGTGGAAAAACTATTGTTATCCATCAATAACGATCAGCCACCAGATATAGACAACATAGATGAGAAACTATTGAGAATGGTAGCAGACTGTATTGCCACCAGATATAGACAACATAGATGAGAAACTATTGAGAATGGTAGCAGACTGTATTACCACCAGGTATAGACAACATAGATGAGAAACTATTGAGAATGGTAGCAGACTGTATTGCCACCAGATATAGACAACATAGATGAGAAACTATTGAGAATGGTAGCAGACTGTATTACCACCAGATATAGACAACATAGATGAGAAACTATTGAGAATGGTAGCAGACTGTATTGCCACCAGATATAGACAACATAGATGAGAAACTATTGAGAATGGTAGCAGACTGTATTGCCACCAGATATAGACAACATAGATGAGAAACTATTGAGAATGGTAGCAGACTGTATTACCACCAGATATAGACAACATAGATGAGAAACTATTGAGAATGGTAGCAGACTGTATTGCCACCAGATATAGACAACATAGATGAGAAACTATTGAGAATGGTAGAAGACTGTATTGCCACCAGATATAGACAACATAGATGAGAAACTATTGAGAATGGTAGCAGACTGTATTACCACCAGGTATAGACAACATAGATGAGAAACTATTGAGAATGGTAGCAGACTGTATTGCCACCAGATATAGACAACATAGATGAGAAACTATTGAGAATGGTAGCAGACTGTATTACCACCAGATATAGACAACATAGATGAGAAACTATTGAGAATGGTAGCAGACTGTATTACCACCAGGTATAGACAACATAGATGAGAAACTATTGAGAATGGTAGCAGACTGTATTACCACCAGATATAGACAACATAGATGAGAAACTATTGAGAATGGTAGCAGACTGTATTACCACCAGGTATAGACAACATAGATGAGAAACTATTGAGAATGGTAGCAGACTGTATTACCACCAGATATAGACAACATAGATGAGAAACTATTGAGAATGGTAGCAGACTGTATTACCACCAGGTATAGACAACATAGATGAGAAACTATTGAGAATGGTAGCAGACTGTATTACCACCAGATATAGACAACATAGATGAGAAACTATTGAGAATGGTAGCAGACTGTATTGCCACCAGATATAGACAACATAGATGAGAAACTATTGAGAATGGTAGCAGACTGTATTACCACCAGGTATAGACAACATAGATGAGAAACTATTGAGAATGGTAGCAGACTGTATTGCCACCAGATATAGACAACATAGATGATAAACTATTGAGAATGGTAGCAGACTGTATTACCACCAGATATAGACAACATAGATGAGAAACTATTGAGAATGGTAGCAGACTGTATTACCACCAGATATAGACAACATAGATGAGAAATTATTGAGAATGGTAGCAGACTGTATTACCACCAGATATAGACAACAACGTACATCTCAACGTACATGATGAACCACAGATCTTAGGAATTCTTCACAAAGGGAACTTTAAGAAAGGAGTATCCCTTAGCCAGATAATATTCGCTATAAATTATCGCTCAGTTTGGTCCATAAAAAGAGGGTTCTAATCTCGTTCCTGGTACTTCATAGCACAGAACCATTACCTCATCAAATCTGGAGTGCTCTTTAGGTTTAATCACCCAAAGACATCGTAAATCTGCTCTGTCAGTGCTATCTCATAGAGGCCCATCCTCAGTGGAACACACACACACAATAGTTAACACAATACTCTATTCTGTCGAATAAAACAACCGTTATAATGTAATACAAGCATTATAACATAATCTTGCAATTTTCCACGACAAAAGCTGCAGCTGGCTCAAAACCAAGCACCATGCTTTGCCCTTAACTGCAAATACATCATCCTTGGTGTCCACATCACCAATAAACTTTCATGGTCCAAACACACCAAGACAATCGTGAAGAGGGCATGACAACACTTTTTCCCCTTCAGGAGACTGCAAAGATTTGTCACGGGTCCCCAGATCTTCAAAAAGTTCCGCAGCTGCACCATCGAGAGCATCCTGACCGGTTGCATCACTGCCTGGTATGACAACTGCTTGGCCTCTGACTGTAAGGCGCTACAGAGGGTTGTGTGCACGGCCAAGTACATCACCGGGGCCAAGCTTCCTGCCATCCAGGACCTCTATACCAGGCGGTGTCAGAGGAAACACCCAACATTTGTCAAAGACTCCAGTCACCCAAGTCATAGACTGTTCTCTCTGCTACCGCATGGCAAGCGGTACCGGAGCGCCAAGTCTAGGACCAAAAGGCTCCTTAACAGCTTCTACCCCCAAGCCATAACACTGCTGAACAATTAATCAAATGGCCACCCGGACTATTTACATTTGTTTTTACACTGCTGCTGCTCACTGTTCATTATCTATGCATAGTCACTTCACCCCTACCTACATGTACACTGCTGCTACTCACTGTTTATTATCTATACATAGTCACTTCACCCCAACCTACATGTACACTGCTGCTACTCTCTGTTTATTATCTATACATAGTCACTTCACCCCAACCTACATGTACAAATTACTTTGATAGCCTCCAGAGAGAGGAGTGGCGCTGTGATACCGGTACTGAGTCAGTGTGGAGGCTATATACAGGGGGTACCGGTACCCACTGTATATAGCCTCCACACTGACTCGGTACCGGTACCCCCTGTATATAGCCTCCACACTGACTCGGTACCGGTACCCCCTGTATATAGCCTCCACACTGACTCAGTACCGGTACCCCCTGTATATAGCCTCCACACTGACTCGGTACCGGTACCCCCTGTATATAGCCTCCACACTGACTCGGTACCGGTACCCCCTGTATATAGCCTCCACACTAACTCGGTACCAGTACCCCCTGTATATAGCCTCCACACTGACTCGGTACCGGTACCCCCTGTATATAGCCTCCACACTGACTCGGTACCGGTACCCCCTGTATATAGCCTCCACACTGACTCAGTACCATAACACCCTGTATATAGCCTCCACACTGACTCAGTACCGGTACCCCCTGTATATAGCCTCCACATTGACTCGGTACCGGTACCCCCTGTATATAGCCTCCACACTGACTCGGTACCGGTACCCCCTGTATATAGCCTCCACACTGACTCGGTACCGGTACCCCCTGTATATAGCCTCCACACTAACTCGGTACCAGTACCCCCTGTATATAGCCTCCACACTGACTCGGTACCGGTACCCCCTGTATATAGCCTCCACACTAACTCGGTACCGGTAGCCCCTGTATATAGCCTCCACACTGACTCGGTACCGGTACCCCCTGTATATAGCCTCCACACTAACTCGGTACCAGTACCCCCTGTATATAGCCTCCACATTGACTCGGTACCGGTACCCCCTGTATATAGCCTCATTATTGTTATTTTATTGTGTTAGTTTTGATTATTCTTTTCTTTAGTTTATTTAGTAAATATGTTTTTGCATTGTTGTTTAAGGGCTTGTAAGTAAGCATTTCACGGTAAGGTTGTACTCAGCGCATGTGACAAATAACGTTTGATTTGATTTGAACATGCATGATAGTCTTTCATGGTTGAGGGTTGAGGAGAAACTAACTACTTCTCTCCTAGTCTTTTTAAGAAACAGTTGTGTGTTGAAAAATGCCTGACCACTTGTATAATATATTTGCATACACTTCAAACAGACATAGATACCCCACCAGACAGACCACTAAGGGTTTCTTCACGGTACCCAAAACAAAAACAGATTTAAGGCGTCGCGTAATTATGTATAGAGCCATGTCATGGTGGAATGCTCTGCCACCAGAGACAAAAAACAAGTTTAGCTTTAAAAAACATATTTAAAAAAAAACATATTGTATCACAGCACCTCTCCTCTCTCTAAAGTTCTAATTTAATTTAAATATAACAATATGAATATGTATATAACAATATGAATATGTATATAACAATATGAATATGTATGTATTAATTTTGGTGTATTTCCAATACATAACTGTTATTTTCTTGTTTGTATTTAATGTAATTTCTTATGGTGTTCTTGTCTACAACCGTTCTGTACTTTGTATTGTGTTTATATGCTTTGTTTGGACACCAGGAAGAGTAGCTGCTGCATGTGCCAATGTGAATCCTAATAAACTAAACTACACAGTGTGTGTGTGTGTGTACAACCACCTGTCACACACAGACACACACACTGTGAACTCTCTTTGTCCCTCCATTTGTTCAGACAGAAACATAATTTCCTAATTAAAGTCATTATTTAATCAAGGTTTTGGCTGAGTGGCTGAGCAGAGAGAGAAAGACGCATGCACACACACACACACACACACACACACACACACACACACACACACACACACACACACACACACACACACACACACACACACACACACACACACACACACACACACACACACACACACACACACACACACACACACACACACACACACACACACACACACAGGCCATTTTAGTAATCAGCCATGTAAGACCATTTAATATGGATGATGGGATAACACACATCTGACTGGGTCATTGCAGGACGAGCTGTGTGTGTGCGTGTGCGTGCGTGTGCGTGTGCATGTGTGCGCGTGCGTGTGTGCATGCGTGTGCATGTGTGTGTGTGTTAGGGGTTTCTGCAGGACATGGTACAGTGGTTAACGTCAATATGCTATGAAGCCCTTATGGTTACGGGAGCTCCATGTCTAAGACCAAAAGGCTCCTTAACAGCTTCTACCCCCAAGCCATAAGACTGCTGAATTACCAAACTAATCAAATGGCCACTACACCCTTTGTTTTTCCACTGATGCTACTCGCTTTTTTATTATCTATGCATAGTCACTTTACAAATTACCTCGATTAACCTGCACCCCCGCATATTGACACAGTACCAGTACCCCCTGTATAGAGCCTTGTTATTGTTATGTACATTTCTTGTATTACTTTTTGATTGATTAGATTTTTTTAAACTTTCGTTTATTTAGTAAATATTTTATTAACTCTATTTCTTGAACTGAATTGTTGGTTAAGGGCTTGTAATAAGCATTTCACGGTAAGGTCTGTCCCTGTTGTGTCGGCGCATGTGACAAATAAAATTAGATTAGATTTTATTTGTTTTGTTTTTCAATTAAAGTGGTAGCAGGCGGATTACAATGCTGCATGTGTGTGTATTTCTGTGTGTGTGTTACAAGACGTGTGTGTGTGTGTGTGTGTGTGTGTGTGTGTGTGTGTGTGTGTGTGTGTGTTCTAGATACATTATCCATCCTAGATACATTATCCATCCTAGATACATTATCCATACTAGATACATTACATTATCCATCCTAGATACATTATCCATCCTCGATACATTATCCATCCTAGATACATTATCCATCCAACAGATAGATAGATAGACAGAAATAGACAGACAGAGATAGAGAGAAAGCGAGAGAGAGAGAGTGAGAGAGAGAGTGAGAGAGAGAAACAGAGAGAGAAACAGAGAGAGAAACAGAGAGAGAGAAACAGAGAGAGAGAGAAACAGAGAGAGAGAAACAGAGAGAGAGAAACAGAGAGAGAGAAACAGAGAGAGAGAAACAGAGAGAGAGAAACAGGGAGAGAGAAACAGAGAGAGAGAAACAGGGAGAGAAACAGAGAGAGAAACAGAGAGAGAAACAGAGAGAGAAACAGAGAGAGAGAGAAACCAGAGAGAGAGAAACAGAGAGAGTGAGAGAGAGAGAAAGAGAGACAGACAGAGATACAGAGAGAGACACAGACAGACAGAGAGATATAGAGAGAGACACAGAGAAATACAGAGAGAGACAGACAGACAGTGGGATACTGAGAAAGACAGAGAGACATACAGAGAGAGACACAGACAGAGACAGACACAGAGAGATACAGAGAGAGCGAGAGAGAGAGAGAGAGAGCGAGAGAGAGAGAAAGAAAGACAGACAGACAGGGGGATACAGAGAGAGACACAGACAGACAGTTGACAGGAGACAGTTGACACACAACAGAGTACTCCCAAGTCTAACATTTAGCAGGGCCACCACAGGTAATCCTCCAACAGACTGATCTGTTTTGACGAGGCAAAGGATCACATCCCAATGTAGCCTAATGCTTTTGGCTGAGATTAAGAGATATGGGTAACGGCCTTTACTCACCCACACTGCGTCCAAGTATTGGCGGAAGTTGGTTTGACACATTCACAAGGTAAGCAAGCTAGCTAACTTACAATGTTAGTTAGCTTAGCCATCTAACTAACATCTCATTGGTTGAAGAGTTGTTCCAAGTTCAGCACTTCAACACACTCATCTCCCATTTACAAATCCCCCAACTGGAACATACGAGATGGACCAAGGACAATGTGAATGTACCATCAGATGAGCGAGATAGGGGGTTATGGGTATTGTAGTACTTCTTTACCATATAGTACAGGGGCTATGGGTATTGTAGCCCTTCTTTACCATATAGTACAGGGGCTATGGGTATTGTAGTCCTTCTTTACCATATAGTACAGGGGTTATGGGTATTGTTGTCCCTCTTTACCATACAGTACATGTGTTATGGGTATTGTAGTCCTTATTTACCGTATAGTACAGGGGCTATGGGTATTGTAGTCCTTCTTTACCATATAGTACAGGGGTTATGGGTATTGTTGTCCCTCTTTACCATACAGTACATGTGTTATGGGTATTGTAGTCCTTCTTTACCGTATAGTACAGGGGTTATAGGTATTGTAGTCCTCCTTTACCATATAGTACGGGGGTTATGGGTATTGTAGTCCTTTACCATATATTGCTGTGATTATGGGCATTGTAGTCCTTCTAACCATATATTACAGGGATACTCAAGTACTATTTGAGAAGGTCCGGTCACACAAACCTTCTAGGTGTCAAAGGTCAAGATGGATGTTGTCATTTATCGGCCTAGTAACAAACCCCCACCTCACAACCCACGGGACGCCAAACTGTTCACACCCCTCTTGTTGGTGGAGAGAAAATGTTGCAGTTTTACAGCTCCTTTCCTGCAATTCTACACAGGTGTTTATATGATGCCAGGGGTCGAAGCCCGACCCAGTCCCCCCCCAACAACAAAACATTGTCGGGACCGGACCCGGCCCGCTGCCCACCAGTTGAGTATGGGGGATATAGTAAATAGATCAGTGATATAGGCATCACCAGTATCCCCACCAGCATGTCTATGGGTAGTGTAGTTCTCCGAGATAAGGGCTGACGGGTTTTAAAGTCAGGTGAGGGGTTTATGACTAAAGTAGTCCTACTCACCATAGAGTATGTTGATCAGTGATATAGGCATCACCAGTATCCCCACCAGCATGTCGGCCACGGCCAACGATCTCAGGAAGAAGTTTGTGGCGTTCTGAAGCTTCTTCTCTAGTGAGACGGCCAGAATCACCAGGATGTTCCCGCCCACCGTCAGCGCGATGATGACTAGGATGAGAAGCGCCGGCCAGTTCTTCTCCTTCAAAATACAACCAAACTCGATTTGTATAGCTAGCACCATAGAAATAGAATGACTAGAGCAGTCATTGAACAGCTGAACCTTTGACCATGGCAGATAACTGGTAAACTAATGGGTACACTCACAATACCTAACCTGGTATTGAAGTGATTGTTTTTCTATGTATAGCACATTCCGTAGCAACAGCATAAAAAATGTATAATAATAATAATAATAATAATATTAATAACAGAGATAAATAAAAACAATACAAAAAACAGAAGTTAAACCCTCTGACCTTCATGGGCGATGCTCGCAACACCGTCTCCCCCTGTGATCCCAATGACATGTTGCTGTCCGCACCCCCATCCCCGGCCCCCCAGGGCAGGCTCTGGTTTAGTCCACGGTAGGTGGAGTTATTCCCCCCTGGCCAGACCATCCAGCCACCCATCTCCAGAGAGGGGGTGGTGGAAGAACCGAAGCCCCCCAGTAAGGCTACTCCTCCTGGGGTTCCCATCCTGGGATGGTCCCCTGGGGTCTGGAGGTCCTGGCTGGACCTGGACTACACCCCGGTCACCACCAGAGGGGGGCAGTGGACCCACCAAGAGGCCCACAGGTCATCATACTTGGGATTTGCTTGGTTGGGGGTTAAAAGGTGTTGTCTAGTTGTGGATAGTCCTAGTTTATCCACTTAGAAAGTCCTATCGGGACATTCAGAGAGTTGGGGGTCGACTTGGTCTGGGTTCTAGGGTAAAATAGTATTGTGGTGTTGTCTCATTACGTTCACAAAAGGAAACAGTCCAGACTCCAGTTAAGGTCCACTTGGAAGTACTCTGGTGTTCATTGTGATTGTAGTGTTCTCTTGAAGTAGAGCACCAAATGGTTCTGGGGACAACGCCCCTGACCCTAAGCTGAGTGTAGGCTTTAGCTCAGCAGGCCAACACAGTCTTGTAGGAAGAGTTCACTGTGGTTTTCCAGGAAGGTCTCTGTGTTGTTGGTTACTTTCCTCTTTCAGATAAGAAGCATCAGTTCTTGTCCTCCATGTTCAGAAAGCTCTAGAGAAAAGGAAAAACAACAGTGAGCTGGACGGTGTGTCATTTTTACCTTTATTTAACTAGGCAAGTCAGTTAACCTGTCTAGGATCAGCGTGGCGCTAGCGGCACCCCTCCCCCCCCCCCACTGAAAAACCAGTGCCGCGAAATTCAAAAAAAATATTTTTTTAAAATATTTAACTTTCACACATTAAAGTCCAATACAGCTAATGAAAGACACAGATCTTGTGAATCCAGTCAACATGTCCGATTTTTAAAATGTTTTACAGGGAAGACACAATATGTAAAGATGTACATCTATTACCTAAAAACACATTAGCATAATCCACCATCTTTTATTTGTCCACCAACACCAGTAGCCATCACCAATTCGGCTAAACTAAGATATTTATAGCCCCTAACCAACAAAAAAACTCATTAGATGACAGTCTGATAACATATTTATGGTATGGGATAGGTTTTGTTAGAAAAAAGTGCATATTTCAGGTAGATGGCATAGTTTACAATTGCACCCACCGTCACAAATGGACTAGAATAATTACAATGAGCAACGTGTTTACCTAACTACTAATCATCAAACATTTCGTAAAAATACACAGCATACACGAATCGAAAGACACAGATCCTGTGAATACAGACAATATTTCAGATTTTCTAAGTGTCTTACAGCGAAAACACAATAAATCGTTATATTAGCTTAGCACATAGCAATTAGCAGCCCAGCATTGATTCTAGCCAAAGTGAGCGATAAAAGTCAACATCGCCAAAAGATATTAATTTTTTCACTAACCTTCTCAGAATTCTTCCGATGACACTCCTGTAACATCATATTACACAATCCATATAGAGTTTGATCGAAAATGTTTATATTTAGCCACCAAAATCATGGTTAGACAATGTGGAATGTAGCTCAGCTGGTCAGAAAAAGTCTGTGCGCCACTTAGACAGTGATCTACTCTTATACATAAATACTCATAAACGTGACTAAAAAATATAGGGTGGACAGGGATTGATAGACAATTTAATTCTTAATACAATTGCGTTATTACATTTTTTAATTTATCCTTACTTTTCAATACAGTTTGCGCCAAGCGAAGCTACGTCAAAAAACATGGCGTCCTAAGCCACTAAAACTTTTCGACAGAAACACGATTTATCATAATAAAAATGTCCTACCTTGAGCTGTTCTTCCATCAGTATCTTGGGCAAAGGATCCTTTCTTGGGAGAAATCATCTTTTGGTGGAAAGCTGTCCTCTTGCCATGTGGAAATGTCAACTGCGTTCGGGATGAACTGAAAAGCGTGCCCAACTTTTCACATCGTTGCAAAAATAAATGTTCCAAAATCGCACTAAACGGATATAAATTGCTATAAAACGCTTTAAATTAACTACCTTATGATGTTTTTAACTCCTATAACGAGTGAAAAGATGACCGGAGAAATATAACAGGCTAAACTAACGCTTGGAACAGGTGCGCGCCGGTGTCCTCTAGGCTCATGACGCAGCTCCCAAAGAATGACTAGCTTCAGGGTTTTTTCATTTGTAGGTCCTGTGAACGTGCAATCGACCCCGTTGGAATCGTCATCACGTAAAGGCATCCAGGGGAAGACGTAAGAAGTGTCCGTATAGTCATAGCAACGACAGTGCCCTTTTAACTGACTTCAGAAGAGTGGCCAACATTTCTCAAATCTGACTCCATGTCAGGGAAATTGCTGTAGAATGGGCTCTGTTCCACTTAGAGACAAAATTTCAACTCCTATAGAAACTATAGACTGTTTTCTATCCAATAATAATAATAATATGCATATTGTACGATCAAGGATTTTGTGGGAAGCCGTTTAAAAAATTAGCCAAGTTAGCATAAATAGTCTAAACAGCGCCCCCATCCCCAACAGGTTTTAAGAATATATTCTCATTTTCAGTGACAGACTAGGAGCAGTGGCATACCTGCCTTGTTCAGGGGCAGAGCAACAGTTTCTTTCCTTGTCAGCTCGGGGATTCGATCTTGCGCAACCTTTCTGTTACAAGTCCAACGCTCTAACCACTAGGCTACCTGACGCCCCCGTTGTGTGTGTGCACGTTTGTGTGTGTGCGTGTGTGTGTGTGTGTGTGTGCGTGTGTGTGTGTGTGTGTGTGGACGTGATTAACTATACTTGTGGGGGCCAGATGTCCCCACAAGAATAGTAAACAAACAAAAATGTTGTTAGTCCCCACAAGGTCAAATGCTATTTCTAGGGGGTTTAGGGATTAGGTTAAAATTAGTGTTTGGGTAAGGGTAAGGGTCAGGGTTATGGTTAGGGGTTAGGGTTAGGTTTAGTGTTAGGGTTAGGGTTAGGGAAAATAAGATTTTGAATGGGACTGAATTGTGTGTCCCAACAAGGTGTGTCACTGCAACCTTAAAGGTCCTCAAAATGTCACCATTGCCCTTTTTTCTAAGCAATGTTGTGCTGCCATTTTTATTGACTTGGCCAAAGCTTTTGATACGGTAGACCATTCCGTTCTTGTGGGCCGGCTAAGGAGTATTGGTGTCTCTGAGGGGTCTTTGGCCTGGTTTGCTAACTACCTCTCTCAAAGAGTGCAGTGTATAAAGTCAGAACATCTGCTGTCTCAGCCACTGCCTGTCACCAAGGGAGTACCCCAAGGCTCGATCCTAGGCCCCAAGCTCTTGTCAATTTACATCAACAACATAGCCCAGGCAGTAGGAAGCTCTCTCATCCATTTATATGCAGATGATACAGTCTTATACTCAGCTGGTCCCTCCCCGGATTTTGTGTTAAATGCTCTACAACAAAGCTTTCTTAGTGTCCAACAAGCTTTCTCTACCCTTAACCTTGTTCTGAACACCTCTAAAACAAAGGTCATGTGGTTTGGTAAGAAGAATGCTCCTCTCCCTACAGGTGTGATTACTACCTCTGAGGGTTTAGAGCTTGAGGAATTCACCTCATACAAGTACTTGGGGGTATGGCTAGACGGTACACTGGCCTTCTCTCAGCACATATCAAAGCTGCAGGCTAAAGTTAAATCTAGACTTGGTTTCCTCTATCGTAATCGCTCCTCTTTCACCCCAGCTGCCAAACTAACCCTGATTCAGATGACCATCCTGCCCATGCTAGATTACGGAGACATCATTTATAGATCGGTGGGAAAGCGACTAGATGTTCTTTACCATTCGGACATCAGATTTGCCACCAATAGTCCTTATAGGACACATCACTGCACTCTATACTCCTCTGTAAACTGGTCATCTCTGTATACCCGTCGCAAGACCCACTGGTTGATGCTTATTTATAAAACCCTCTTTGTCCTCACTCCCCCCTATCTGAGATATCTACTGCAGCCCTCATCCTCAACATACAATACCTGTCCTGCCAATCACATTCTGTTAAAGGTCCCCAAAGCACACACATCCCTGGGTCGCTCCTCTTTTCAGTTCGCTGCAGCTAGTGACTGGAACGAGCTGCAACAAACACTCAAACTGGGCAGTTTAATCTCAATCTCTTCCTTCAAAGACTCAATCATGGACAGCTCTTACTGACAGTTGTGGCTGCTTTGTGTGATTGTTGTCTCTACGTTCTTGCCCTTTGTGCTGTTGTCTGTGCCCAATAATGTTTGTACCATGTCTTTGTGCTGCTACCATGTTGTGTTGCTACCATGTTGTTGTCATGTTGTGTTGCTACCATGTTGTTGTCATGTTGTGTTTCTACCATGCTGTGTTGTCATGTGTTGCTGCCATGCTATGTTGTCTTAGGTCTCTCTTTACGTAGTGTTGTCTTAGGTCTCTCTTTATGTAGTGTTGTCTTAGGTCTCTCTTTATGTAGTGTTGTGTTGTCTCTTTTTATGTAGTGTTGTCTTAGGTCTCTCTTTATGTAGTGTTGTGTTGTCTCTTTATGTAGTGTTGTCTTAGGTCTCTCTTTATGTAGTGTTGTCTTGGGTCTCTCTTTATGTAGTGTTGTCTTAGGTCTCTCTTTATGTAGTGTTGTGTTGTCTCTCTTTATGTAGTGTTGTATAGTCTCTCTTTATGTAGTGTTGTCTTAGGTCTCTCTTTATGTAGTGTTGTCTTAGGTCTCTCTTTATGTAGTGTTGTCTTCGGTCTCTCTTTATGTAGTGTTGTGTTGTTGTTTTAGGTCTCTCTTTATGTAGTGTTGTGTTGTCTCTCTTTATGTAGTGTTGTGTTAGGTCTCTCTTTATGTAGTGTTGTCTTAGGTCTCTCTTTATGTAGTGTTGTGTTGTCTCTCTTGTATTGATGTGTGTTTTGTCCTGTATTTATATTTTATTTATTTTTTATTTTTAATCCCAGCCCCCCGTCGCCGCAGGAGGCCTTTTGCCTTTTGGTAGGCCGTCATTGTAAATAAGAATTTGTTCTTAAACTGACTTGCCTAGTTAAATAAAGGTTAAATAAATACAATAAAAAAAGTTATACAAGACTGTGTGTGTGTTTATGTGTGTGTATCTGTTTACCTGAGATAAACAGCCTACAGCCTCGAATGCCAAAAAACGAATGCAGTTCGGGAGGCTTAGAATAATGAAATGGGATACACTTATATGGGCTGCATTCCAAATGGAACCTTTTCCATTTTCCCTATGGGTCGTGGTCAAAAGTAGTGCACTATATAGGGAATAGTGCGCATATTGAGAAGCAGCCCTGGCGTTGTTCAGACAATATGTCCCAGACTGCCAAAGCCCTACAGGACGGTAAACAGGGTGGTAAACAGGGCTGTAAACAGGGCGGTAAACAGGGCGGTAAACAGGGCGGTAAACAGGGCGGTAAACAGGGCGGTAAACAGGGTGGTAAACAGGGCGGTAAACAGGGCGGTAAACAGGGGGGTAAACAGGGCTGTAAACAGGGCGGTAAACAGGGCGGTAAACAGGGCAGTAAACAGGACGGTAAACAGGGCGGTAAACAGGGCTGTAAACAGGGCGGTAAACAGGGCGGTAAACAGGGCTGTAAACAGGGCGGTAAACAGGGCGGTAAACAGGGCTGTAAACAGGGCGGTAAACAGGGCGATAAACAGGGCGGTAAACAGGGCGGTAAACAGGGCGATAAACAGGGCGGTAAACAGGGCGGTAAACAGGGCGGTAAACAGGGCGATAAACACGGCGGTAAAACAGCAGGATATAAATGATCAGCTAGATAACAAGAGAACAACTATTTAAGATATACACTACCAGTCAACAGTCTGGACACACCTTTTCATTCCAGGGTTTTTCTTTATTTTTACTATTTTCTACATTGTAGAATAATAGTGAAGACATAAAAAACTATGAAATAACACATATGGAATCATGTAGTAAACCAAATAAAGTGTTAATCAAATCAAATATGTTTTATATTTGACATTCTTCAAAGTAGCCACCCTTTGCCTTGATAACAGCTTTGCACACTCTCGGAGAGAGAGACAGAGACAAGTAGACATACTGGAGATTAGAAAGGAACACCACTAAACAGGAAGAGATCAACCAGCTGTATTATAGTTATACGATGTGCAAGTGACGTGAATTTAACTTCCCTATTCCTTGTTTAACAGGCTAAGAATAAGCCTCAAATTTGCAAATTTTCAAAGTCATGAAAATGCGGCCATTTACGATACAGTGGGGAGAACAAGTATTTGATACACTGCCGATTTTGCAGGTTTTCCTACTTACAAAGCATGTAGAGGTCTGTAATTTTTATCATAAGTACACTTCAACTGTGAGAGACGGAATCTAAAACAAAAATCCAGGAAATCACATTGTATGATTTTTAAGTAATTAATTTGCATTTTATTGCATGACATAAGTATTTGATCACCTACCAACCAGTAAGAATTCCGGCTCTCACAGACCTGTTAGTTTTTCTTTAAGAAGCCCTCCTGTTCTCTACTCATTACCTGTATTAACTGCACCTGTTTGAACTCGTTACCTGTATAAAAGACACCTGTCCACACGCTCAATCAAACAGACTCCAACCTCTCCACAATGGCCAAGACCAGAGAGCTGTGTAAGGACATCAGGGATAAAATTGTAGACCTGCACAAGGCTGGGATGGGCTACGGGACAATAGGCAAGCAGCTTGGTGAGAAGGCAACAACTGTTGGCGCAATTATTAGAAAATGGAAGAAGTTCAAGATGACGGTCAATCACCCTCGGTCTGGGGCTCCATGCAAGATATCACCTCGTGGGGCATCAATGATCATGAGGAAGGTGAGGGATCAGCCCAGAACTACACGGCAGGACCTGGTCAATGACCTGAAGAGAGCTGGGACCACAGTCTCAAAGAAAACCATTAGTAACACACTACGCCGTCATGGATTAAAATCCTGCAGCGCACGCAAGGTCCTCCTGCTCAAGCCAGCGCATGTCCAGGCCCGTCTGAAGTTTGCCAATGACCATCTGGATGATCCAGAGGAGGAATGGGAGAAGGTCATGTGGTCTGATGAGACAAAAATATAACTTTTTGGTCTAAATTCCACTCGCTGTGTTTGGAGGAAGAAGAAGGATGAGTACAACCCCAAGAACCCATCCCAAACGTGAAGCATGGAGGTGGAAACATCATTCTTTGGGGCTGCTTTTCTGCAAAGGGGACAGGACGACTGCACCGTATTGAGGGGAGGATGGATGGGGCCATGTATCGCGAGATCTTGGCCAACAACCTCCTTCCCTCAGTAAGAGCATTGAAGATGGGTCGTGGCTGGGTCTTCCAGCATGACAACGACCCGAAACACACAGCCAGGGCAACTAAGGAGTGGCTCCGTAAGAAGCATCTCAAGGTCCTGGAGTGGTCTAGCCAGTCTCCAGACCTGAATCCAATAGAAAATCTTTGGAGGGAGCTGAAATTCCGTATTGCCCAGCGACAGCCCCGAAACCTGAAGGATCTGGAGAAGATCTGTAGGGAGGAGTGGGCCAAAATCCCTGCTGCAGTGTGTGCAAACCTAGTCAAGAACTACAGGAAACGTATGATCTCTGTAATTGCAAACAAAGGTTTCTGTACCAAATATTAAGTTCTGCTTTTCTGATGTATCAAATACTTATGTCATGCAATAAAATGCAAATTATTACTTAAAAATCATACAATGTGATTTTCTGGATTTTTGTTTTAGATTCAGTCTCTCATAGTTGAAGTGTACCTATGATAAAAATTACAGACCTCTACATGCTTTGTAAGTAGGAAAACCTGCAAAATAGGCAGTGTATCAAATACTTGTTCTCCCCACTGTATATATTAAATGAAATAGATAAGAAGGGAACAAAACTAAACAGAAAGAGACAAAGAAAGGGTGGAGAGAGAGATATGGAGACAGAGACAGAGAAAGAGAGAGATAGAGACACAGATAGAGAGAAAGAGAGGGAGACAGAGAGAGAGAGAGAGACACACAGAGAGAGAGAAAGAGAGGGAGACAGAGAAAGAGAGGGAGACACGCAGAGAGAGAGGGAGACACACAGAGAGAGAGAAAGAGAGGGGGGAGAGAGAGATGGATAGGGGGAGAGAGATAGAGAGAGGGGAGAGGGGGAGAGAGAGAGGGGAGAGGGGGAGAGAGATAGAGAGAGGGGAGAGGGGGAGAGAGAGAGGGGAGAAGGGGGAGAGAGAGATGGAGAGGGGGAGGGAGAGAGGGGAGAGGGGGAGAGAGAGATGGAGAGGGGAAGAGAGAGATAGAGAGGGGGAGAGAGAGATAGAGAGGGGGAGATAGAGATAGAGAGGGGGGTGATAGAGATAGAGAGGGGGGAGAGAGAGATAGAGAGGGGGAGATAGAGATAGAGAGGGGGAGAGAGAGATAGAGAGGGGGAGATAGAGATAGAGAGGGGGGAGATAGAGATAGAGAGGGGGGTGGAGCGAGAGAGAAATAGACACACAGGGATTAAAATTCAGTGATTAATGATACAGAGACAGAGAAAGAGAGAGATAGAGACACAGGGAGAGAGAAAGAGAGGGAGAAAGAGAGAGAGAGAGAGACACAGAGAGAGAGAGAAAGAGAGGGAGACAGAGAGAGAGAGGGAGACACACAGAGAGAGAGAAAGCGAGGGAGACACACAGAGAGAGAGAAAGAGAGGGAGACACACAGAGAGAGAAAAAGAGAGGGAGACACACAGAGAGAGAGAAAGAGAGGGAGACACACAGAGAGAGAGAAAGAGAGGGAGACACGCAGAGAGAGAGGGAGACACACAGAGAGAGAGAAAGAGAGGGGGGAGAGAGAGATGGATAGGGGGAGAGAGATAGAGAGAGGGGAGAGGGGGGAGAGAGAGAGGGGAGAGGGGGGAGAGAGATAGAGAGAGGGGAGAGGGGGGAGAGAGAGAGGGGAGAAGGGGGAGAGAGAGATGGAGAGGGGGAGGGAGAGAGGGGAGAGGGGGGAGAGAGAGATGGAGAGGGGAAGAGAGAGATAGAGAGGGGGAGAGAGAGATAGAGAGGGGGAGATAGAGATAGAGAGGGGGAGATAGAGATAGAGAGGGGGGTGATAGAGATAGAGAGGGGGGAGAGAGAGATAGAGAGGGGGAGATAGACATAGAGAGGGGGAGAGAGAGATAGAGAGGGGGAGATAGAGATAGAGAGGGGGGAGATAGAGATAGAGAGGGGGGTGGAGCGAGAGAGAAATAGACACACAGGGATTAAAATTCAGTGATTAATGATACCATATGAGTCTGATGAATCATGGTCATCATTAAGCCTCAGTATGACCCCAAGGTTGGCTCTGTCTGTCTCCCTGTCTCTGTCTCTATCTCCCTCTATGGCCCTCTACCTCTCTCTCTCTCTGTCTCCCTGTCTCTGTCTCTATCTCCCTCTATGGCCCTCTACCTCTCTCTCTCTCTGTCTCTCTGTCTGTCTGTCTCTCTGTCTCTATGTCTCCATATCTCTCTCGCTCTCTCTCTGTGTGTCTCCCTCTCTTTCTCTCTCTCTCCCCCCTCTCTCTCTGTCTCTCTCTCTCGCTCTCCCCCCTCTCCCCTCTATCTCTCTCCCCCTCTCTCTCTCCCCCCTCTCTCTCTCCCCCCTCTCTATCTCTCTCTCTCTTCCTGCGACAGCATCACAAACTGATAGTCTGATGTCTCTATCAATATGAAGTCTGTATCATAATGACAGTCAGTCAGTCACATTCATCCTGTGTGTGTGTGTGTGTGTGTGTGTGTGTGTGTGTGTGTGTGTGTGTGTGTGTGTGTGTGTGTGTGTGTGTGTGTGTGTGTGTGTGTGTGTGTGTGTGTGTGTGTGTGTGTGTGTGTGTGTGTGTGTGTGTGTGTGTGAGTGTGTGATGTCTGTATCATAATGACAGAGACAGTCATTTATCCTTCCTGTCTCAGTGATGACTCACGGTCGTTGTAGCGACCAAATCAATTTAGGCGGGAGGTTCTAATGAACCAATAAGGAGGGTGTGTGGTATAACGACCAATATACCACGGCTAAGGGTGGTTCTTAGGCACGACGTGAAGCGTAGTGTAGCCTGGATACAGCCCTTAGCCGTGGTATATTGGCCATATACCACAAACCCCCGAGATGCCGTATTGCTAACATAAACTGGTTACCAACGTAATTAGAACAGTAAACAAGTCCAATTATTATATACTTTTGTAATTGTGTAATGTGTCTTACCTCTCGAGCTTCAAATATTTTGATGGAAGGCGTCGGGTATGACTGGACGGGACTAAACCAAAACATGTAGTTTATATCTGAAACGTTTTCATGAAGTTGATGATAATCTTGAAGCTTATTCATAAGACCCCAGACGTGACCCCGTATGTGACCCCAGACCTGACCCCGGACGTGACCCCGTATGTGACCCTGGACGTGACCCCGGACGTGACCCCGTATGTGACCCTGGACGTGACCCCGGACGTGACCCCGTATGTCACCCCGGACGGGACCCCAGACGTGACCCCGGACGTATGAGGAAGTGTCACTTTCACAGGGTATTCTTCCTTGTTACTGTGTTGGTGCAGTGTAGCGACCGTGGTGATGCCTCCATTCAGCGATACCAAGTCTCCTGAACATCTATTGAGCTCCACCATTGGTTGTCCATTGGTTGTCTGTTGGTTGTCCATTGGTTGTCTGTTGGTTGTCCATTGGTTGTCCGTTGGTTGTCCATTGGTTGTCCGTTGGTTGTCCATTGGTTGTCCATTGGTTGTCCATTGGTTGTCCATTGGTTGTCCGTTGGTTGTCCATTAGTTGTCCATTGGTTGTCCATTGGTTGTCCGTTGGTTGTCCATTAGTTGTCCATTGGTTGTCCATTGGTTGTCCATTGGTTGCCCGTTGGTTGTCCAATGACAAGTCCATATCAAGTGAGTATCTAGAGTGGGTCTCAGCTACTGAGTAGAAACAAGTTGCCCCCCTCATCCAACCACTGATACAGGGTCAGCTATATTTCCCCCCACCCAAATGGTCAAGGTTATATTGAGCGACAGGTAATCTGATCCTAGATCAGTGTTTAATGGTAACGATAAAAGCCACTAAGGTTGTTTCCACATCTGGATCGCCGGCACACACACACACACACACACACACACACACACACACACACACACACACACACACACACACACACACACACACACACACACACACACACACACACACACACACACACACACACACACACACACACACACACACACACACACACACACACACATATACACACATACATACACACACACACACACACAGACACACACAGACACAGAAACACTTACGTTTCCACCACACCCGGATCGATGATACTCTCTTGACCTGCTGCAGCTTCCTCCTCTGCTGTCTCTTTCCTCTTCAGTGTCCCTCGTTTATTCACCGCCGCCCCGGAGAGTTGGATCAACTTCATCTGCCTAGAGAGGGAGGGAGGGAGGGAGGGAGGGAGGGAGGGAGGGAGAGGGAGAGGAGATGGGAGGGAGGGAGGGAGGGAGGGAGAGGAGAGGAGAGGAGAGGAGAGGAGAGGGAGGGAGGGAGGGAGGGAGGGAGGGAGGGAGGGAGGGAGGGAGAGGAGAGGAGAGGAGAGGAGAGGAGAGGAGAGGAGAGGAGAGGAGAGGAGAGGAGAGGAGAGGAGAGGAGAGGAGAGGAGAGGAGAGGAGTGGAGAGGAGAGGGAGCGAGGGAAGGAGAGAGATGATAAGAGAGAAAAAGAGACCCTAACCCTAACCTTAACCATAAACCTAACCCTAACTCCTAAACCTAACCTTAACCATAAACCTAACCATAACCCTAACTCCTAAACCTAACCATAAACCTAACCATAAACCTAGCCCTAACCCTAACTCCTAAACCTAAACCTAAACCTAACTCCTAAACCTAACCTTAATCATAAACCTAACCCTAACTCCCAAACCTAACCTTAACCATAAAGATAACCCTAACTCCTAAACCTAAACCTAATCTTTAACCCCTAACCCTAAATCTAACACTAATTCTAACCATAAACCTCCTAGAAATAACCCCCAGTTCGTGGAATTTCTGTTAGTTTACCATTCTTGTGGGAACGTGTGGTAAATTTAAACGTGTCCACAAGCGCTGCAGCCAGGCCTTACAATATCAGCATAAAGCTTTATCCTAACCAGAGCATAAACAGTCAACTCTACAGAATGTTAATACAGTCACACACTCACACACGCACGTCAACAGTCACTCACTCGCACGGACACACACACACACACACACACACACAGTAGTATGTTCATCTGGATGTAATTCATAAAAATGCTTTTATTTACACACTGTGGGCTTAATGGGTTTCTAGAACAGCTGATTTTCACCCTTACAGGAATAACATAGATGGAGTTATGGAGAGAGAGAACAGATGGCTCTCACCCTTACAGGGATAAAATAGATGGATTTATGGATTTATGGCGTTAGAGAGAGAGAGAGAGAGAGAGAGAGAGAGAGAGAGAGAGAGAGAGAGGAGACAGAGAGTACAGAGAGAGTACAGAGAGAGTACAGAGAGAATAGAGATTGAACAGAGAGAATAGAGATTGAACAGAGAGAATAGAGATTGAACAGAGAGAATAGAGATTGAACAGAACGAACAGAGAGAATAGAGATTGAACAGAACGAACAGAGAGAATAGAGAGAGAACAGAAGGAACAGAGAGAGAACAGAGAGAACAGCGAGCGAGAACAGAAAAAGACAGAATAGAAAGGAAGAGAGAACCAAGAGAGAGAACAGAGAGAGAAAGAACAGAGGAAAATAGAGGAAAAAGGACAGAGGGAGAGAACAGAGAGAGAACAGAGAGATAACAGAGAGAGAGAACAAAACAAGAACAGAGAGAATAGAGATGGAACAGAGAGAGAACAGAAGGAACAGAGAGAATAGAGATAGAACAGAGAGAATAGAGATGGAACAGAGAGAGAACAGAAGGAACAGAGAGAATAGAGATAGAACAGAGAGAATAGAGATAGAACAGAGAGAATAGAGATGGAACAGAGAGAGAGAGAACAGAAAGAACAAAGAGAACAGAGAGGAAGAGAGAACTGAGAGGAAGAGAGAAAAGAGAGAGAGAACAGAGAGGAAGAAAGATCAGAGAGGAAGAGAGAAAAGAGAGAGAGAACAGAGAGAGAAGAGAGACCAGAGGAAGAGAATGAAAGATAGAGAGAGAACAAGAGCCATTACCAGCCAAAAACAACATCTACACCACCATGTGATGGAGAGAGAGAGAGCGAAAGAGAGAGAGAACGATAAAGAGAGAGAGAGAGGGAGATGATGGAGAGACCATTAATGTTGGTGACCTCAGGGATATTATGTTGTTTAATCTGCTATGCTGTCTCGTACATAAGAGAAGAACACAACACACAGACACAAAGACACACAAAGACACACACACACACACACACACACACACACACACACACACACACACACACACACACACAAACAGACACACACACACAGACACACACACACACACACACACACACACACACAGACACACACACACACACAGACACACACATTCACACACAGACACACACAGAAACACACAGAAACACACACACAGACACACACAGACACACACAGAAACACACACACACAGACGCACACACACACACACACACAGACACATGCAATAGGTTGTCCTCTCTCTGATAAGGGCTCCTCAGAGAGAGAAAAGTAATACAATCTACATGAAGAACTAGTAATACTACTGGTGCATGGTTAGCCGTCCGTAACGTGTCGTGGAAATTCGAATCAATAATGAGGAGAGACAAGGTCAATCACCAATCAGGATGATACTTTATTCACAACTTATTAATAGCATCAATTAATTATTGCAATAATGAAGCTGGTTGACGACCCACCCCTAGATGATTCGTTGAGAGCCCAACGAGTGGATTTGAGTCACAGCAGTTTATAGCCAAGTACATCCTCCTGAATGTTCATGACAAACAACAGATGTATGGAATGGGTCACAGGGTTAGGATTCTTTTGAAAGATACTAATAATTTATACTAATAATTCAAAACTGTTCTCATTTTGTAGAAACCCAAACCAGAGCCATGTCTCCCTGGTACCTTCCAGTCAGACCAGAGCCATGTCTCCCTGGTACCTTCCAGTCAGACCAGAGCCATGTCTCCCTGGTACCTTCCAGTCAGACCAGAGCCATGTCTCCCTGGTACCTTCCAGTCAGACCAGAGTCATGTCTCCCTGGTACCTTCCAGTCAGACCAGAGCCATGTCTCCCTGGTACCTTCCAGTCAGACCAGAGTCATGTCTCCCTGGTACCTTCCAGTCAGACCAGAGCCATGTCTCCCTGGTACCTTCCAGTCAGACCGGAGCCATGTCTCCCTGGTACCTTCCAGTCAGACCGGAGCCATGTCTCCCTGGTACCTTCCAGTCAGGCCGGAGTCATGTCTCCCTGGTACCTTCCAGTCAGACCAGAGCCATGTCTCCCTGGTACCTTCCAGTCAGACCGGAGCCATGTCTCCCTGGTACCTTCCAGTCAGACCAGAGCCATCTCCCTCACATGAATGGAATGTGGCCTAAGGCATCGTAAATCAACTATCAGCATTAAGCCCCAGAGGCCCAATTCAGTTCACACAGACACAATATGTGACTCACCACCTGGATTCGGACGTACGTAGCAATCAAAGAAAATTGTATTTTTTTACATTGGTAAAAAGTAGAGACTCAGAGCTACAAAATGGTATATCATACACTGCATTTTTGAGGA
The DNA here is from genome assembly GCF_045679555.1 of Salvelinus alpinus. Taxonomy (NCBI): domain Eukaryota; kingdom Metazoa; phylum Chordata; class Actinopteri; order Salmoniformes; family Salmonidae; genus Salvelinus; species Salvelinus alpinus. Next base: position 27,019,309 of record NC_092116.1, read on the forward strand.
ACAATGGGAATGTAATTCTGCCTTGAAAGTTGATAAACTTGTAAACTCACTTTTTAGAAAAGGGCCTTTGAATGTTTTGGTACCTACTGGAGAGCTCTCCTTTGTCTACACCCATTCAGCATTGTTCACACCCTCTTTAACCAGCCCTACCCATCTCTAAGTATTCACATGTGAGGTCATGTGCTATACATTGAGTAGTGTAGTAAAGATTAAGACTAAAAGTAATAAAAGTAGTAGCCTAAAGGAAGGAAAAATTCCAGGTAAACAGAAAGTGTCCAGATACAAATATTTTATAAATATTTTATAATTATTAATATTTTAATATATTAATATTTATAATTATTAGATGACGCTTACCCAGACACACATAAATTGATGGGTCATGTGAAAGAAATGCTGCAACCCGTAGCCACATCCAGTGGTGGAAAAAGTGCTCAATTGTCATATATTGGAGTAGAAGTAAAGATACCTTAATAGAAAATGACTGAAGTAAATGTAAAAGTCACCCAGTAAAATACAACTTGACTAAAAGTATAAAAGTTTGGTTTAAAAAATACTTAAGTATCAAAAGTAAAGGTATAAATAATTTCAAATTTGTTATATTAAACCAGATTAAACCAAAAAAAGATATGTTTTATTGACGGATAGCCAGGGGCACACCCCAACACTCAGACATCATTTACAGATAGCCAGGGGAACACCCCAACACTCAGACATCATTTACAGATAGCCAGGGACACACTCCAACACTCAGACATCATTTACAGATAGCCAGGGTCACACTCCAACACTCAGACATCATTTACAGATAGCCAGGGTCACACTCCAACACTCAGACATCATTTACAGATAGCCAGGGTCACACTCCAACACTCAGACATCATTTACAGATAGCCAGGGACACACCCCAACACTCAGACATCATTTACAGATAGCCAGGGACACACTCCAACACTCAGACATAATTTACAGATAGCCAGGGACACACTCTGACACTCAGACATCATTTACAGATAGCCAGGGGCACACTCCAACACTCAGACATAATTTACAGATAGCCAGGGGAACACTCCAACACTCAGACATCATTTACAGATAGCCAGGGACACACTCCAACACTCAGACATCATTTACAGACAGTCAGGGTTACACTCCAACACTCAGACATCATTTACAGATAGCCAGGGACACACTCCAACACTCAGACATCATTTACAGATAGCCAGGGACACACTCCAACACTCAGACATCATTTACAGATAGCCAGGGACACACTCCAACACTCAGACATCATTTACAGACAGTCAGGGTTACACTCCAACACTCAGACATCATTTACAGATAGCCAGGGACACACTCCAACACTCAGACATCATTTACAGATAGCCAGGGACACACTCCAACACTCAGACATCATTTACAGACAGTCAGGGTTACACTCCAACACTCAGATATCATTTACAGATAGCCAGGGACACACTCCAATACTCAGACATCATTTACAAATAGCCAGGGACACACCAACACTCAGACATAATTTACAGATAGCCAGGGGCACACTCCAACACTCATACATCATTTACAGATAGCCAGGGACACACTCCAACACTCAGACATCATTTACAGATAGCCAGGGACACTCCAACACTCAGACATACTTTACAGATAGCCAGGGACACACTCCAACACTCAGACACCATTTACAGATAGCCAGGGACACACTCCAACACTCAGACATAATTTACAGATAGCCAGGGGCACACTCCAACACCCAGACATCATTTACAGATAGCCAGGGACACACTCCAACACTCAGACATCATTTACAAATAGCCAGGGGCACACTCCAACACCCAGACATCATTTACAGATAGCCAGGGACACACTCCAACACCCAGACATCATTTACAGATAGCCAGGGACACACTCCAACACCCAGACATCATTTACAGATAGCCAGGGACACACTCCAACACTCAGACATCATTTACAGATAGCCAGGGACACACTCCAACACTCAGACATCATTTACAGATAGCCAGGGACACACTCCAACACTCAGACATCATTTACAGATAGCCAGGGACACACTCCAACACTCAGACATCATTTACAGATAGCCAGGGACACACTCCAACACTCAGACATCATTTACAGATAGCCAGGGACACACTCCAACACTCAGACATCATTTATAAACAAAGCATTTGTGTTAAGTGAGTCCGCCAGATCAGAGGCAATAGGGATGACCAGGGATGTTCTCTTGATAAGTGGTGTGAATTGGACAATTTTCCTGTCAAAATGTAACAAGTACTTTTGGGTGTCAGGGAAAATGTATGGAGTAAAAAGTACATTATTTTCTTTCAGAATGTGGTGAAGTAAAAGTTTCCAAAAATATGAATAGTCAAGTAATGTGCAGATACCCCCCAAAAATGAACAGCACATGAACAGTACATGAACAGCACATGAACAGCACATGAACAGTACATGAACAGCACATGAACAGCACATGAACAGCACATGAACAGCACATGAACAGCACATGTACAGGACATGAACAGCACATGAACAGCACATGAACAGTACATGAACAGTACATGAACAGCACATGAACAGCACATTAACAGGACATGAACAGCACATGAACAGCACATGAACAGTACATGAACAGCACATGAACAGTACATGAACAGCACATGAACAGCACATGTACAGTACATGAACAGCACATGAACAGCACACGAACAGTACATGAACAGCACATGAACAGCACATGAACAGCACATGAACAGCACACGAACAGTACACGAACAGCACATGAACAGCACAGGAACAGTACATGAACAGCACATGAACAGCACATGAACAGTACATGAACAGCACATGAACAGCACATGAACAGCACATGTACAGCACATGAACAGTACATGAACAGCACATGAACAGCACATGAACAGCACATGAACAGTACATGAACAGCACATGAACAGCACATGAACAGCACATGTACAGCACATGAACAGCACATGTACAGTACATGAACAGATGCATGCGCCAAGTTTTGCTCAGTGGATGGATCTCTACAGAAGGTGTAAATAGAACAGCCAAATGGTTACTTATATAGTAGCAATATCAGAAACAGTGTCAATATAAAGAAAATAACATGCAGTATGTACAAGAACAATATCAGTGATAGACGAGGTAGTTACATGCATACCATCAGGGGTAAAGTGGCTGAGCAGCAGGATGAAAACTAGTTGTAGCAGCAACGTACGGCGGTGTTACATTTGATTTTTTTTAACGTTCAAATGGCTCTCCTGTGAAGTCGTGACTTGCGACATGCGCCTAGTTTCCTGAAACGGGTCACATACATATAGTTATAAGAAACCCCCCTATCAATCATTTGATGCAGTACTAGTACTTTAACATAATCTTGTTATTTCACCCACAACCAGCGTGGGCTCCCAAAAAACATTTCAGCGCCAACTAAAAACTGCAAAAAGGAAAGGGAAATGGGGGGGGGGGGGGGGGGGGAGTTACACATCTAGGAGTGCTGGTCTAGGATCAGTTTTCACTTTTAAATCATAATGAATAAGATTACATGGATACAGGGAGGACCTGATCCTAGATCAGCACTCCTGCTCTGAGACGCTTTGTGGTTATGAGTCCTGGTCCTATACAGCCACAGATCTGGGAGCAGTTTTACTGCTGTACAACTAGTTCTCTGTTATACTCACTATACACTGAACCAAAAAATATAAACGCAACATGTAAAGTGTTGGTCCCATGTTTCATGAGCTGAAATAAAAGATCCCAGAAATGTTCCAGACGCACAAAAAGCATTTTTTCCCTCAGATTTGGTGCACAAATGTGTTTACATCCCTGTTAGAGAGAATTTCTCCCTTGCCCAGATAATCCATCCACCTGACAGATGTGGCATATCAAGAAGCTGATTAAACAGCGTGATCATTACCCAGGTGCACCTTGGGCTGGGGACACACAACACAATGCCACAGATGGCCTACATTTTTTGACGGAGCGTGCAACTGGCATGCTGACTGCAGGAATGTCCACCAGAGATGTTGTCAGAGAATTAAATGTTGATTGCTATACCACAAGCCGCCTCCAACGTCATTTTAGGGAATTTGGCAATACGTCCAACCGGCCTCACAATCACAGAACATGTGTATGGTGTCGTGTGGACGAGCGGTTTGCTGATGTCAACGTTGAGTGCTCCATGGTGGCGGTGGGGTTACGATATGGGCAGGCATAAGCTACGGACAACAAACATAATTGCATTAAATCGATGGCTATTTGAATGCACAGAGATACCGTGACGAGATCCTGAGGCCCATTGCCGTGCCATTCATCTGCCGCCATCACATCATGTTTCAGCGTGATAATGCACACGGCCCCATGTCGCAAGGATCTTTACACAATTCCTGGAAGCTGAAAATGTCCCAGTTCTTCCATGGCCTGCAATCTCACCAGACATGTTTTTTTTAAATTTGCCAAGAGAGTTTTCATCCATACTTTTCATGGCTGTTTATTTACCACCACAGACGGATGTTGGCACTAAGACTGCACTCAGTCAGCTGTATAAGAAAATAAGCAAACAGCTCACCCAAAGGTGGCGCTCCTAGTGGCCAGGAATATTAATGCAGGGAAACTCAAATCAGTTTTACCTCATTTCTATCAGCATGTTAAATGCGTAACCTGAGGGAAAACAATTGTAGATTACCTTTACTCCACACACAGAGACGCGTACAAAGCTCTCCCTCGCCCTCCATTTGGTAAATCTCACCACAATTCTATCCTCTTGATTCCTGCTTACAAGCAAAAATTAAAGCAGGAAGCACCAGTGACTTGGCCTATAAAAAAGTGGTCAGATGAAGCAGATGCTAAACTACAGGACTGTTTTGCTATCACAGACTGGAACATGTTCCGGGATTCTTCCGATGACATTGAGGAGTACACCACATCAGTCACTGGCTTTATCAATAAGTGCATTGAGGACGTCGTCCCCACAGTGACTGTACGTACATACCCCAACCAGAAGCCATGGATTACAGGCAACATTCGCACTGAGCTAAAGGGTAGAGCTGCCGATTTCAAGGTGTGGGACTCTAACCCGGAAGCTTATCAGAAATCCTGCTATGCCCTCCGATGAACCATCAAACAGGCAAAGCGTCAATACAGGGCTAAGATTGAATCGTACTACACCGGCTCCGACGCGTGTTTTATGTGGCAGGGCTTGCCCTTTGTACAGACTACAAAGGGAAGCACAGTCGCGAGCTGCTCAGTGACATGAGCCTACCAGATGAGCTAAATCACTTCTATGCTCGAATCAAGGCAAGCAACACTGAGGCATGCATGAGAGCATCAGCTGTTCTGGACGACTGTGTGATCACGCTCTCCGTAGCCGACGTGAGTAAGACCTTTAAACAGGTCAACATTCACAAGGCTGCGCGGCCAGATGGCTTACAAGGACGTGTGCTCCGGGCTTGTGCTGACCAACTGACAGGTGTCTTCACTGACATTTTCAACATGTCCCTGATTGAATCTGTAATACCAACATGTTTCAAGCAGACCACCATTGTCCCTGTGCCCAAGAACACTAAGGCAACCTGCCTAAATGACTACAGACCCGTAGCACTCACGGCCGTAGACATGAAGTGCTTTGAAAGGCTGGTAATGGCTCACATTAACACCATTATCCCAGAAACCCTAGACCCACTCTCATTTGCATACTGCCCAAACAGATCCACAGATGACTCAATCTCTATTGCACTCCACACTGCCCTTTCACACCTGGACAAAAGGAACACCTACGTGAGAATGCTGTTCACTGACTACAGCTCAGCGTTCAACACCATAGTACCCTCAAAGCTCATCACTAAGTTAAGGATCCTGGGACTTAACACCTCCCTCTGCAACTGGATCCTGGACTTCCTAATGGGCCGCCCCCAGGTGGTGAGGGTAGGTAGCAACACATCCGCCACGCTGATCCTCAACACTGGAGCCCCTCAGGGGTGCGTGCTCAGTCCCCTCCTGTACTCCCTGTTCACCCACGACTATGTGGCCAGGCACAACTCCAACACAATCATTAAGTTTGCAGATGACACAACAGTGGTAGGCCTGATCACCGACAACGACGAGACAGCCTATAGGGAGGAAGTCAGAGACCTGGCCAGGTGGTGCCAGAATAACAACCTATCCCTCAACATAATCAAGACAAAGGAGATGATTGTGGACTACAGGAAAAGGAGGACCAAGCACGCCCCCATTCTCATTGACGGGGCTGTAGTGGAGCAGGTTGAGAGCTTCAAGTTCCTTGGTGTCCACATCACCAACAAACTAGAATGGTCCAAACACTCCAAGACAGTCGTGAAGAGGGCACGACAAAGCCTATTCCCCCTCAGGAAACTAAAAAGATTTGTCATGGGTCCTCAGATCCTCAAAAGGTTCTACAACTGCAACATCGAGAGCATCCTGACCGGTTGCATCACTGCCTGGTACGGCAATTGCTCGGCCTCCGACCGCAAGGTACTACAAAGGGTAGTGCGTACGGCCCAGTACATCACTGGGGCCAAGCTTCCTGCCATCCAGGACCTCTACACCAGGCGGTGTCAGAGGAAGGCCCTTAAAATTGTCAAATACCCCAACCACCCCAGTCATAGACAGTTTTCTCTACTACCACATGGCAAGCGGTACCGGAGCGCCAAGTCTAGGACCAAAAGGCTTCTCAACAGTTTTTACCCCCAAGCCATAAGACTCCTGAACAGGTAGTCAAATGGTTACCCGGACTATTTGCATTGTGTGCCACCCCCCCAAACCCCTCTTTTACGCTGCTGCTACTCTCTGTTTATCATATATGCATAGTCACTATAACTATACACTCATGTACATACTACCTCAACTAGCCCGACTAATCGGTGCCCCCGCACATTGGCTACCCGGACTATCTGCATTGTGTGCCCCCCCCCAACCCCTCTTTTACGCTACAGCTACTCAATGTTTATCATATATGCATAGTAACTTTAACCATATCTACATGTACATACTACCTCAATTAGCACGACTAACCAGTGCCTGTATGCCGCCTCGCTACTGTTATAGCCTCCCTACTGTTATAGCCTCCCTACTGTTATAGCCACCCTACTGTTATAGCCTCCCTACTGTTATAGCCTCACTACTGTTATAGCCTCCCTACTGTTATAGCCTCCCTACTGTTATAGCCTCCCTACTGTTATAGCCTCCCTACTGTATATAGCCTCCCTACTGTATATAGCCTCGCTACTGATATTTTTCACTGTCTTTTAACTGTTGTTTTTATTTCTTTATCTATTGTTCACCTAATACCTATTTCTTACTTAAAAATCGCACTGTTGCTTAAAGACTACACCTGTTGTATTGATCCATGTCCCTACCTTTTTTTAAGGTATCTGTCACCACAGATGCGTATCTGTATTCCCAGTCATGGGAAATCCATAGATTAGGGCCTAATGAATGTATTTCAATTGACTGATTTCCTTATATGAACTGTATCTCAGTATAATCTTAGAAATTGTTGCATGTTGCGCTTATATATTTGTTCTGTGTCGTGCTAATGACAGCCTGCAGTACCCCGGTCGGCCTTCAAATGGAGTTACTCAATGAAAGGGGGCAGCACTGAGCTAGCCTGCAACGTCATTTCCTGGAGTAGTTCAACCGGCACATGTCGTGTATGTCTGTCTAGCAAAGTGGCGCAGCGGAAGCGTGCTGGGCCCATAACCCAGAGGTTATGGCTTGCCTAGTTAAATAAAGGTTACATTCTGTATATATATATATTTTCCTTTTTAAGATAGCTGTGATCAACAGATGCATATCTGTATTCCCAGTCATGTGAAATCCATAGATTAGGGCCTAATGAATGTATTTCAATTGACTGATTTCCTAATATGAACTGTATCTCAGTATAATCTTAGAAATTGTTGCATGTTGCGTTGATATTTTTGTTCAGTAAACATCGGCAGATGTTCTACACCTGTTGGCAGCTGAGGGAACATAACTTCACAAAACTTTAATTAACTTAACCTTTCTGGGTTATGAACAACGAGACACATTACCGTTGTCTGACAGATAAGAAGATTGCCTTCTTTTTAACCTAACTATTTAAATAGACAGAATACTACTTCCTATGTTTTTCATACTTTTATTATAACTTGGCTTTAAATACATGCTCCTCTTTCTCTGTATCCTTCTCCAAATCAATGTTTCCTTTCTCCTAATTGTCTTTATCTAGACTGTAACAGTTCTCACCTTCAAAAACGATTTCTCTCTCAAAGTTATTCCCTTAACTTTTTTGGTTTGACGCCCACACATTCACTTTGCCTTAGGTGAGCTGAATAAGAAGTGATTAGAGGTAACTTAAGGTCCTAGTGTGTGTGTACGGTAAGGTACGGTCTGGAGAGGTAGGAAGGTAAATTGTGGTCCAAGGGCATCAGGCAGGACAGAATCCTCAAGGGAGGAAGAGGAGAAGAGGGCTGCCTCACCCAATTAACATACGCTAGGAGGAAGAGGAGACGGGATGGTGTGAGATGAGACGAGAGGAGATAAGAGGTGATGAGAGGGGAGGAGAGGTGAGGTGAGGAGATGAGAGGTGAGGAAAGGGAGGAGAAGTGAAGAGAGGGGATGAGAGGTGAGGAGAGGAGAGGTGAGGAGATGAGAGGTGAGGAGAGGGGAGGAGAGGAGAGGAGAGGAGAGGAGAAGAGAGGAGAGCTGAGGAGAGAAGATGAGAGGTGAGGAGAGGAGAGGTGAGGAGATGAGAGGGGAGGAGAGGTGAGGAGAGGGAATGAGAGGCGAGGAAAGGGGATGAGAGGTGAGGAGAGGAGAGGGGGAGAGGAGAGGTGAGGAGAGGGGGAGAGGAGAGGTGAGGAGAGGGGAGGTGAGGTGAGAAGAGGGGAAGTGAGGTGAGGTGAGGTGAGAAGAGGGGAAGTGAGGTGAGGAGAGGGCAGGTGAGGTGAGGAGAGGAGAGAGAAGGGAGGAGAGGAAATAAGAGGTGAGGAGAGGGGAGGAGAGGTGAGGAGAGGAGAGGGGAGGATAAGTGAGGAGTGGAGATGAGAGGTGAGGAGAGGAGAGAGGAGGAGTGGAGAAGAGAGGAAAGGAGAGAGGATGAAAGGGGAGGAGAGGGGAGGAGAGGAGAGGGGAGGAGAGGGGAGGAGAGGAGATAGAGGAGTGGAGATGAGAGGTAAGGTGAGGAGAGGTGGAGAGGAAAGAGAGACTGAGGAGGAGAGATGGAAGGCGGTGACGGGAGGAAAAAAATAATCTTCTCTTGCATCTAACCATCTCTCTCTCCCACCCCTCTCTCTTTCTCTCTCTCTCCCCCTCTCTCTATTTCTCTCTCTGCCCCCCTCTCTCGCTCTCTGAGTATATTGTATAGTATTGAGACGTGAGTATATTGTATAGTATTGAGAAGTGAGTATATTGTATAGTATTGAGAAGTGAATATATTGTATAATATTGAGAAGTGAATATATTGTATAGTATTGAGAAGTGAGTATATTGTATTGTATTAAGACGTGAGTATATTGTATTGTATTGAGAAGTGAGTATATTGTATAATATTGAGAAGTGAATATATTGTATAGTATTGAGAAGTGAGTATCTTGTATTGTATTGAGAAGTGAGTATATTATATAGTATTGAGAAGTGAGTATCTTGTATTGTATTGAGAAGTGAGTATATTATATAGTATTGAGAAGTGAGTATATTGTATAGTATTAAGAAGTGAGTATATTGTATAGTATTAAGAAGTGAGTATATTGTATAGTATTAAGAAGTGAGTATATTGTATAGTATTGGGAAGTGAGTATAATGTATAGTACTGAGAAGTGAGTATATTGTTTAATATTGGGAAGTGAGTATATTGTATAATATTGGGAAGTGAATATATTGTATAGTATTGAGAAGTGAGTATAATGTATAGTACTGAGAAGTGAATATATTGTATAATATTGAGAAGTGAGTATATTGTATAATATTGAGAAGTGAGTATATTGTATAATATTGGGAAGTGAATATATTGTATAGTATTGAGAAGTGAGTATAATGTATAGTACTGAGAAGTGAATATATTGTATAATATTGAGAAGTGAGTATATTGTATAATATTGAGAAGTGAGTATACTGTATAATATTGAGAAGTGAGTATATTATATAGTATTGAGAAGTGAGTATATTGTATAGTATTAAGAAGTGAGTATACTGTATAGTATTGGGAACAGTGGCGGTTCTATACTATTTCAACATGGGGGGGCCAAGCTGGGGCCAGTTGTACTGTTAGAGGGGCCAGTTGTACTGTTAGAGGGGCCAGTTGTACTGTTAGAGGGGCCAGTTGTACTGTTAGAGGGGCCAGTTGTACTGTTAGAGGGGCCAGTTGTACTGTTAGAGGGGCCAGTTGTACTGTTAGAGGGGCCAGTTGTACTGTTAGAGGGGCCAGTTGTACTGTTAGAGGGGCCAGTTGTACTGTTAGAGGGGCCAGTTACATTAGACGTTATTGTTGTCATATCATTTTCGTTTCCTGCATGCAGGCATTAGCAGGCAAAAGACCATGTTCATAATCATCATCGTTGCCACTGTCTAATAACCGATGTAAAAAAAGAACGATAGCAAAAATGTGTTTCATACTCCACATTTAGGGGGGCCACAAGGGGGTCCAGAACCGCTAGTGATTGGGAAGTGAATATATTGTAAAGTATTGAGAAGTGAATATATTGTAAAGTATTGAGAAGTGAGTATAATGTATAGTACTGAGAAGTGAGTATATTGTATAATATTGGGAAGTGAGTATATTGTATAATATTGGGAAGTGAATATATTGTATAGTATTGAGAAGTGAGTATAATGTATAGTACTGAGAAGTGAATATATTGTATAATATTGAGAAGTGAGTATATTGTATAATATTGAGAAGTGAGTATACTGTATAATATTGAGAAGTGAGTATATTGTATAATATTGAGAAGTGAGTATAATGTATAGTACTGAGAAGTGAATATATTGTATAATATTGAGAAGTGAGTATAATGTATAGTACTGAGAAGTGAATATATTGTATAATATTGAGAAGTGAGTATAATGTATATCAAATCAAATCAAATTTTATTTGTCACATACACATGGTTAGCAGATGTTAATGCGAGTGCAGCGAAATGCTTGTTCTTCTAGTTCCGACAATGCAGTAATAACCAACAAGTAATCTAACCTAACAATTCCACAACTACTACCTTATACACACACAAGTGTAAAGGGATAAAGAATATGTACATAAAGATATATGAATGAGTGATGGTACAGAACGGCATAGGCAAGATGCAGTAGATGGTATAGAGTACAGTATATACATATGAGATGAATAATGTAGGGTATGTAAACATAAAGTGGCATAGTTTAAAGTGGCTAGTGATACATGTATTACATAAAGATGGCAGGATGCATTAGATGATACAGTATATACATATACATATGAGATGAGTAATGTAGATGAGATGAGAAGTGAGTATAATGTATAGTACTGAGAAGTGAGTATAATGTATAGTGCTGAGAAGTGAGTATAATGTATAGTACTGAGAAGTGAGTATAATGTATAGTACTGAGAAGTGAGTATAGTGTATAGTACTGAGAAGTGAGTATAATGTATAGTACTGAGAAGTGAGTATAATGTATAGTACTGAGAAGTGAATATAATGTATAGTACTGAGAAGTAAATATAATGTATAGTACTGAGAAGTGAGTATAATGTATAGTACTGAGAAGTGAGTAGAATGTATAGTACTGAGAAGTGAGTATAATGTATAGTACTGAGAAGTGAGTATAGTGTATAGTACTGAGAAGTGAGTATAATGTATAGTACTGAGAAGTGAGTAGAATGTATAGTACTGAGAAGTGAGTATAATGTATAGTACTGAGAAGTGAGTATAATGTATAGTACTGAGAAGTGAGTATAATGTATAGTACTGAGAAGTGAGTAGAATGTATAGTACTGAGAAGTGAGTAGAATGTATAGTACTGAGAAGTGAGTATAATGTATAGTACTGAGAAGTGAGTATAATGTATAATACTGAGAAGTGAGTATAATGTATAATACTGAGAAGTGAGTATAGTGTATAGTACTGAGAAGTGAGTATAATGTATAATATTGAGAAGTGAGTATAGTGTATAGTACTGAGAAGTGAGTATAATGTATAATACTGAGAAGTGAGTATAATGTATAATACTGAGAAGTGAGTATAATGTATAATACTGAGAAGTGAGTATAGTGTATAGTACTGAGAAGTGAGTATAATGTATAATATTGAGAAGTGAGTATAATGTATAGTACTGAGAAGTGAGTATAATGTATAGTACTGAGAAGTGAGTATAATGTATAGTACTGAGAAGTGAGTATAATGTATAATATTGAGAAGTGAGTATAATATATAGTACTGAGAAGTGAGTATAATGTATAGTACTGAGAAGTGAGTATAATGTATAGTACTGAGAAGTGAGTATAATGTATAGTACTGAGAAGTGAGTATAATGTATAATACTGAGAAGTGAGTATAATGCACTCCGTTGAATAACACTCTCACCAGGTCATCCCCATCACAAAATATCTGCTTCCCAAATGGCACCCTATTCCCTACATAGAGCACTACTACTGAAGGGAGCAACGCGCCGTGGTCAAAAGTGGAGTAGGGTGTCAGTATGCTACGTGTGTGTGTGTGCGCACTACCATCTGTATTGCCTGTCAGGAACAGGTGTTGCCGACTCGACACTAGCCTGTCTTAGACACACACACACACACACACACACACACACACACACACACACACACACACACACACACACACACACACACACACACACACACACACACACACACACACACACACACACACACACACACTCAAACACACACAGAGTGTCAGGAAAACCATTTCACTACAATGCTACCTGGGCCAAAACAGGTGTTGTGACACTTGATTCACACAGGAAATGAACAAACAACAAAGAAAGTGAATTCCCCTGGGAGGGATGCCATGTCAAACACACCACCGCTTAATGCTGATCCATTAACCAAAATGACAGACATTTTGTTTGTTCTTTAAACAAGTTATTGACTGACGTTGGTTCAATTATTTGAATTCCATTTAGTGTTTTAGGTTTTCTGTGAGCTCAATGAACACCTCAAACAGTTTATCTGGAGATAAATCAGATCAAGCCTGGACTGTGGGATGTAGTAGGGAGTTGTAGTTTTCAACAGGCCAATATTCTACATTAGTTTAGGGCATTAAAAAAGTGGTAATTAACTACAATGACCACAATCCATTGTGCGGTCTGGGTTTCTTTTATGCCTGCTACAGAAGATGCAGAAGAACGTGCGATCGTGAGGTGATATAGAGGGCATTTGACCGCTTGACTTTTTCAAATTTTATTACATTACAGACTTATTTCTAAATTGATTAAATTGTTTCCCCCCCTCCCATTCGCTCTCACACAATACCCCATGATGACAAAGCAAAAACAGGTTTTTAGAAATGTTAGTTCAATCTTGGTTTATCAGACCAGAGAATCTTATTTCTCATGGTTTGAGGATCTTTAGGTGCCTTTTGGCAAACTCCAAGTGGGCTGTCGTGTGCCTTTTACTGGGGATTGGCTTCCGTCTGGCAACTCTACCATAAAGGCCTGATTGGTGGAGTGCTGCAGAGATGTTGTCCTTCTGGAAGGTTCTACCATCTCCACAGAGGAACTCTGGAGCTCCGTCAGAGTGACCATCGGGTTCTTGCTCACCTCCCTGACCAAGGCCCTTCTCCCCCGATTGCTCAGTTTGGCCGGGCGGCCAGCTCTAGGAAGAGTCTTGGTGGTTCCAAACTTTTTTACACTTAAGAATGATGTGTTTTTGGGGACCTTCAATGCTGCAGCCATTTTTTTGCTACCCTTCCCCAGATCTGTACCTCGACACAATACTGTCTCAGAGCTCTACGGACAATTCCTTCGACCTCATGGCTTGGTTTTTGCTCTGCCATCCACTGTCAATTGTGGGACCTTATACAGACAGGTGTGTGCCTTTCCAAATCATGTCCAATCAATTGAATTTACCACAGGTGGACTCCAATCAAGTTGTAGAAACATAACAAGGATGATCAATGGAAACAGGATGCACCTGAGCTCAATTTGGAAGCTCATAGCAAAAGGGTCTGAATACTTACGTAAATAAGGTATTTCTGTTTTTTATTTTTAATAAATTAGCCAAAATGTATTTTAAAAAAAAATCACTTTGTCATTATGGGGTATTGTGTGTAGATTGATGATGATTATAAATGTTTTAATCCATTTTAGAATAAGGCTGTAATGTAATAAAATGTGGGGAAAGTCAAATGGTCTGAATTCTTTCCTCATGCACTTTAGAGAGCAGCTTTTGCCTCGTGGGGTATCTCTACTTGAAAATACATGATCTAAGTGACTGATAGGTGTTATTCAGCTGTCATGAAGGCATTTCTTATTTCATTTGAAGAACTACTACAGATGGTGATTTTGCTGTGCAGCGTAGGCAGCACCGCTCTATGGAGATGAGATGCAATGTAATAATAAAGTCATCATATTAAATAAATATTTTAAAGTATTTCATGTGAATAAGTGATGGTTAATAAGTGATACGCAGTACTGGACAGTCACTACCATCATGGGACTGTTAATAATAGTTTTATTCTGTGTTGTTACAGCATTCAACCCAAATCATCAGAAGCGAAATCGAAAACCCTGATCATTTTTTAATAATCGAACCGGAACCAAACCGACCTTAAAAAGCACTAATCTCTCAGCGTTAACACCACTATACCACAGAGCCCATGGGAATTGTTGGGACACAAATTACATTTGGAGCAATAATTTCACGCAGGAAATGAACTGCACATCATTCCTATTCGTAGATGAGGTTAGTATTATTTGTCATGAGAATCGAGAGAGTTGGAAGTGTCACACAACCAGTTAGAAACACACACACACACCCACACACACACACCCACACACCCACACACCCACACACACACACACACACACACACACACACACACACACACACACACACACACACACACACACACACACATACACACAGTTATATATTTTTGGGAACCAACATTTGATTCCCATTCTGGAATCCTATTGTCCCCAACCCCTAGCCCCTAACCCCAACTCCTAACTCCTAACTCCTAACTCCTAACTCCTAACTACTAACTCCTAACCCCTAACCCCTAACCCCTAACCCCTAACCCCAACTACTAACTCCCAACCCCTAAC
>NC_092116.1:27039629-27062129 GCF_045679555.1 Salvelinus alpinus
ACACACACACACACACACACACACACACACACACACACACACACACACACACACACACACACACACACACACACAGTACCAGTCAAAGGTTTGGACACACCTACTCATTCAAGGGTTTTTCTTTATTTTTACTATTTTCTACATTGTATAATAATAGTAAAGACATCAGAACTATGAAATAACACATATGGAAACATGTAGTAACCAAAAAAGTGTTAAACAAGTCAAAATATATTTTCTATTTTATATTATTCAAAGTAGCCATCCTTTGCCTTGATGACAGCTTTGCACAGTCTTGACATTCTCTCAACCAGCTTCATGAGGAATGCTTTTCCAACAGTCTTGAAGGAGTGCCCACATATGCTGAGCACTTGTTGGCTGCTTTCCCTTCACTCTGAGGTTCAACTCATCCCAAACCATCTCAATTGGGTTGAGGCCGAGTGTTTGTGGAGGCCAGGTCATCTGATGCAGCACTCCATCACTCTCCTTTTTGGTCAAATAGTAATGTTAGCGCTTACAAAGCCTGGAGGAGTGTTTGGGGTGATTGTCCTTTTCAAAAACAAATGATAGTCCCACTAAGTGCAAACCAGATGGGATCGCGTATTGCTGCAGAATGATGTGGTAGCCATGCTGGTTAAGTGTGCCTTGAATTGTAAATAAATCACCATCAGTGTCACCAGCAAAGCACCCCCACACCATCACATCTCCTCCACCATGCTTCGCGTTGTGAACAACATATTTCATATGTGTTATTTCATAGTTTTGATATCACTAGTATTAGAAAATGTAGAAAATAGTAAAAATAAAGATAAAGAAGGTGTTTAAACTTTTGACTGGTACTGTATGTACCAGTGAATTCGGAAAGTATTCAGAGGCTTTTATTTTTTACACATTTTCTTACGTTATTACAGCCTTATTCTAAAATGTTTTTTTTTATTATTATAATTTTTTTCCCACATCAACCTCCACACAAAACCCTATAATGTTAAAACCTGTTGAGGCCACGGGTGCCGCTAGCGGCACTCCTCCCACATTCCATTGAAAAGGCAGAGCGGCAAATTCAAAAAACAAAATTGAAATATTTAACTTTCACACATTAACAAGTCCAATACAGCATTTGAAAGATAAACATCTTGTCAATCCAGCCAACATGTCCGATTTTTTAAATGTTTTACAGAGAAAACACCACATATATTTATGTTAGGTCACCACCAAATAAAAAAAGACAGACAGACATTTTTCACAGCACAAGTAGGCTGCAGGTAGCATGCACAAGCCAACCTAACTAACCTAGAACCAACCTAAATAACCTAGAAAAAACTACCTCAGATGACAGTCCTATAACATGTTACACAATAAATCTATGTTTTCTTCAAAAAAATTGCATATTTTAGCTATAAATCAGTTTTACATTACTGCTACCATCATAGCTACAGTCAGAAATCGCACGGGAGTAGCCAGAGTAAATACAGACACCAACTACCTAATTACACATCATAAAACATTTCAGACAAATATATGGTGGATAGCTAATGAAAGACAAATATCTTGTGAATACAGACAATATTTCCGATTGTTGAAGTGTTTTACAGCGAAAACACCACATATATTTATGTTAGTTCACCACCAAATACAAAAGACAGACAGACAGTTTTTCACAGCAACGGTAGCATGCAAGTAGCTAACCTAACTAACCTAGAACCAACCTAGAACCAACCTAAATAACCTAGAAAAAACTCCCTCAGATGACAGTCCTATAACATGTTACACAATAAATCTATGTTTTGTTCGAAAAATGTGCATATTTTAGCTATAAATCAGTTTTACATTACTGCTACCATCATAGCCACCATCACAGCTACAGTCAGAAATCGCACGGCAGTAGCCAGAGAAAATACAGACACCAACGTCAACTACTAATTACACATCATAAAACATTTCAGAACAATATATGGTGGATAGCTAATGAAAGAATAAGATCTTGTGAACAGAGCCAATATTTCCGATTTTTGAAGTGTTTTACAGCGAAAACACAATATATCGTTATATTAGCTTACTACAATAGCTAGCACACAGCAGCATTGCTTCTAGTCAAACGGTAGCATAGCACAGTTCGACAGATATATATGAAAAAGCATCCCAAATTGGGTCCTTATCTTTGTGGATCTTCCATCAGAATGTTCTCCAAGGGGTCCTTTGTTCAGAACCGACTTTATTTGGATCCATAACGAACGATTTCCCTCAGAATTAGCAAGCACCATTAGCTAGCATTGCTAGCCTCTCGTTCTTGAACCAATTCTTGCGTCGCATCACGTCTAAAGTCCAGAATAAATTTCAATAATATAATTAAACTATATTGAAAAAACATACTTTAAGATGATATTGTGACATGTATCAAAGAAAATCGAAGCCAGAGATCATATTCACCTTTAAAAAGGTTCTTCAATGAGCCGAGTACAGGTCAGACTTCGCGCCCAGGAAATAAATAAAAGTGCGCACGTCTCAGTCCAAGACGTTGTGTTCAGTCCCTGGTCGAGATAATCAACTGATTTTTTCTCTCACTTCCGCATTACACCCAGGCGAAGGCGTATGACGTGTTTCTACAGTCATAAGTGACATGCCCTTTTATAGACAAGCTCCTGAAGAGAGAGTTCGCTTTTGGAAATCTCACTTCCGGTTAGGAAATGGTCTGTAAAAGGAGTTCTGTTTCACTTAGAGAAATAATTCAAACGTTTTTAGAAACTAGAGACTGTTTTCTATCCAATAGTAATAATAATATGCATATTGTACGAGCAAGAATTGAGTACGAGGCCGTTTAAAAATCATACGATTTTCTCCAAAAGTGAAAACAGCACCCCCTTGTCCTCAACAGGTTTTAAATCAAAAACAAATTTATTAGAAATACAAAATTGAAAAATCTAATTCACATAATTATTCAGACCCTTTACTCAGTACTTTGTTGAAACACCTTTGGCAGCAATTACAGCATTTAATCTTCTTGGGTATGACACTACAAGCTTGGCACACCTGTATTTGGGGGGTTTCTCCCATTCTTCTCTGCAGATCCTCTCAAGCTCTGTCAGGTTGGACGGAGAGCGTTGCTGCACAGCTATTTTTAGGTCTCTCCAGAGATGTTGGATAGGATTCAAGTCTGAGCTCTGGCTGAGCCACTCAAGGACATCCAGGGACTTGTCCTGAAGCCACTCCTGCATTGTCTTGGCTGTGTGCTGAGGGTCGTTGTCCTGTTGGAAGGTGAACCTTCACTCCAGTCTGAGGTCCTGAGTGCTCTGAAGCAGGTTTTCATCAAGGATCTCTCTGTACCATGCTCCGTTAATCTTTCCTTCACTTCTGATTAGTCTCCCAGTCCTTGCCACTGACAAACAGGCTGCCACCAACATGCTCCACTGTAGGGATGGTGGCAAGTTTCCTCCTGAAATGACTCTTGGCATTCAGGCCTAAGAGTTCGATCTTGGTTTCATCAGACCAGAGAATCTTGTTTATGTGCCTTTTGGCAAACTCCAAACTGGTTCTGAATTACTTGGTAAAAAAAAAAAGACAAAACCTGTGTTCGCTTTATCGTTACGGAATATTGTGTGTAGATTGATGAGGAACAAAATGTATTTATTCCATTTTAGAATAAGGCTTTAATGTAACAAAATGTGGAAAAAGTCAAGGGGTCTGAATACTTTCCGAATGCACTGTATGTATATACACGGTACCAGTCAACGTTCTGGACATACCTATTAATTACACTTTTTTTTCTACATTGTAGAATAAAAGGGAAGACAATTTAGTGTTATAGCAAGCCAAAATACCTTAGGAGTAAAAATGTGCTTAATCAAGTCACAGAAAAAGTTACATGGATTCACTCTGTGTGCAATAATAGTGTTAAACATGATTTTTGAATGACTACCTCATCTCTGTATCCAACACGTACAATTATCTGTAAGGTCCCTCAGTCGAGCAGTGAATTTAAAACACAGATTCAATCACAAAGACCAGGGAGGTTTTCCAATGCCTCGCAAAGAAGTACTCCTATTGGTTGATGGATACAAATAGAAAAGCAGATATTGAATATCCCTTTGAGCATGGTGCAGTTATTCATTACACTTTGGGTTGTGTATAAATACACCCAGTCACTACAAAGATACAGGTGTCCTCCCTAACTCATTTACTGGAGAGGAAGGAAACCGCTCAGGGATTTCACCATGAGGCCAATGGTGACTTTAAAACAGCTACAGAGTGTAATGGCTGTGTCAGGAGAAAGCAGAGGACGGATCAACAACATTGTAGTTACTCCACAATACTAACATAACTGACAGAGTGAAAGGAAGGAAGCCTGTACAGAATCAAAACATTCCAAAGCATGCTTCCTGTTTGCAACAAGGCACTAAAGTAAAACTGCAAAGAAATGTGGCAAAGCAATTAACTTTTGATCCTGAATACAAAGTGTTAAGTTTGGGGCAAATCCAATACAACACAATACTGAGCACCACACTTCATATGTTCAAGCATAAAGGAAAGGAATGGGGATACCTAGTCAGTTGTCCAACTAAATGTATTCAACTGAAATGTGTCTTCTGCATTTAACCCCTCTGAATCAGAGAGGTGTGGAGGGCTGCCTTAATCGACATCCACATCGCCCGTGGAACAGTGGGTTAACTGCCTTGCTCAGGGGCAGAATGACAGATTTTTATCTTCTCAGCTCAGGGATTCGAACCAGCAACCTTTCGGTTAATGGCCCAACGCTCCTACCCGCCAGGCTACCTGCATCATGTTATGGGTATGCTTGTAATGCTTGTAATCGTTAAGGACTGGGAGTTTTTCAGGATAAAAAAGAAACCGAATGGAGCGAAACACAGAGGAAAACATGGCGGTGGCCCGTTCCTGTAGGTTCATGCTCTACAACATCCGCAGAGTACGACCCTGCCTCACACAGGAAGCGGCGCAGGTCCTAATCCAGGCACTTGTCATCTCCCATCTGGATTACTGCAACTCGCTGTTGGCTGGGCTCCCTGCCTGTGCCATTAAACCCCTACAACTCATCCAGAACGCCGCAGCCCGTCTGGTGTTCAACCTTCCCAAGTTCTCTCACGTCACCCCGCTCCTCCGCTCTCTCCACTGGCTTCCAGTTGAAGCTCGCATCCGCTACAAGACCATGGTGCTTGCCTACGGAGCTGTGAGGGGAACGGCACCTCAGTACCTCCAGGCTCTGATCAGGCCCTACACCCAAACAAGGGCACTGCGTTCATCCACCTCTGGCCTGCTCGCCTCCCTACCACTGAGGAAGTACAGTTCCCGCTCAGCCCAGTCAAAACTGTTCGCTGCTCTGGCCCCCCAATGGTGGAACAAACTCCCTCACGACGCCAGGACAGCGGAGTCAATCACCACCTTCCGGAGACACCTGAAACCCCACCTCTTTAAGGAATACCTAGGATAGGATAAAGTAATCCTTCTCACCCCCCCCCCCCCCCTTAAAAGATTTAGATGCACTATTGTAAAGTGGCTGTTCCACTGGATGTCATAAGGTGAATGCACCAATTTGTAAGTCGCTCTGGATAAGAGCGTCTGCTAAATGACTTAAATGTAATGTAAATGTTTAGTGTCACGACTTCCACCGGAGTCGGTCTCCTTGTTCGAGCGGCGTTCGGCAGTCGACATCACCTGCCTTCTAGCCATCACCAATCCACTTTTAATTTTCCATTTGTTTTGTCTTTGGTTTTTACACACCTGGTTTTAATTCCCCCATTACATGTTCATTATTTAACCCTCTGGTTTCCCCCATGTTTGTGTGCGTGTTTGTTTTATTGTAAGGCTGTCTCTGACAACTGGTATATTGTTGCCGGGTTTTGTTATTTACGCCCGTTTATTTCGTGGTACCGGTATTTTTCCAGCACCATAGTATTGTGTTTTATACTGGTGTTTTCTTGATTTAAATACCTTTTCCACGCATCTCAGCTCTCCTGCGCCTGACTCCTTTCACCAGTTACCCACAGCCTTGACATTCAGTCTGCTTTCCACCAGACACTGGGAGATGAATTCCCCTTTCATCAGGACAATAACCTAAAACACAAGGACAAATCTACACTGGAGTTGCTTACCAAGAAGACAGTGATTGTTTCTCAGTTACAGTTTTGAGTTACATCTACTTGAACATCTACTTGAACACCTGAAAATGGTTGTCTAGCAACGACCAATCAACGACCAAATTTGACAGAACTTGAGTTTTGAAAATAATAATGGGCAAATGTTACACAA
Source organism: Salvelinus alpinus (assembly GCF_045679555.1). Lineage (NCBI taxonomy): Eukaryota > Metazoa > Chordata > Actinopteri > Salmoniformes > Salmonidae > Salvelinus > Salvelinus alpinus. The sequence goes on from NC_092116.1 coordinate 27,045,888, forward strand.
TCCAGGTGTGTAAAGCTCTTAGAGACTTACCCAGAAAGACTCACAGCTGTAATCGCCGCGAAAGGCGCTTCAACATATTATTGACTCGGGGGTGTGAAAACTTATGTAAATTATGTATTTGCAAACATTTCTAAAAACATGTTTTCACATGTTTTCACTTTGTCATTATGGGGTATTATGTGTAGATGGGTGAGCACTTAAAAAAATAAGAATACAGAAAACAAAATCTATTTAATACATGTTGAATTCAGGCTGTAACAAAACAAATTGTGAAATAAGTCAAGGAGTATGAATACCTTCTGAAGCCCTGTTCTCTAGATTATAACCTGTACATTACCCTTTATTCAGATGATATGTATATTAGCCCTGTTCTCTAGATTATAACCTGTACATTACCCTTTATTCAGATGATATGTATATTAGCCCTGTTCTCTAGATTATAACCTGTACATTACCCTTTATTCAGATGATAAGTATATTAGCTCTGTTCTCTAGATTATAACCTGTACATTACCCTCTATTCAGATGATAAGTATATTAGCTCTGTTCTCTAGATTATAACCTGTACATTACCCTTTATTCAGATGATATGTATATTAGCTCTGTTCTCTAGATTATAACCTGTACATTACCCTCTATTCAGATGATATGTATATTAGCCCTGTTCTCTAGATTATAACCTGTACATTACCCTCTATTCAGATTATATGTATATTAGCCCTGTCCTCTAGATTATAACCTGTACATTACCCTTTATTCAGATGATATGTATATTAGCCCTGTCCTCTAGATTATAACCTGTACATTACCCTTTATTCAGATGATATGTATATTAGCTCTGTTCTCTAGATTATAACCTGTACATTACCCTTTATTCAGATGATATGTATATTAGCCCTGTTCTCTAGATTATAACCTGTACATTACCCTCTATTCAGATGATATGTATATTAGCCCTGTTCTCTAGATTATAACCTGTACATTACCCTCTATTCAGATGATAAGTATATTAGCCCTGTCCTCTAGATTATAACCTGTACATTACCCTTTATTCAGATGATATGTATATTAGCTCTGTTCTCTAGATTATAACCTGTACATTACCCTTTATTCAGATGATATGTATATTAGCTCTGTTCTCTAGATTATAACCTGTACATTACCTTCTATTCAGATGATATGTATATTAGCTCTGTTCTCTAGATTATAACCTGTACATTACCCTCTATTCAGATGATAAGTATATTAGCCCTGTCCTCTAGATTATAACCTGTACATTACCCTTTATTCAGATGATATGTATATTAGCCCTGTCCTCTAGATTATAACCTGTACATTACCCTTTATTCAGATGATATGTATATTAGCCCTGTCCTCTAGATTATAACCTGTACATTACCCTTTATTCAGATGATATGTATATTAGCCCTGTTCTCTAGATTATAACCTGTACATTACCCTCTATTCAGATGATATGTATATTAGCTCTGTTCTCTAGATTATAACCTGTACATTACCCTCTATTCAGATTATATGTATATTAGCTCTGTCCTCTTGGTATTCGTGGTGAAATATTACATAATAATAATAATAATAATAATTTATATTATCATACTCTTTCATCATCCTCTACAGTGACATTTATATCAGCCCACACACACACACAGACACACAGACACACACACACAGACAGACACAGACACAGACACAGACACAGACACACACACAGACACACACACACACACACACACACACACACACACACACACACACACACACACACACACACACACACTCTGTCTGTCCTCTAGTCCTCTAGAGGGTTTAAGATAAGCACGTTTTTACAGCATTCCCTTTTTAGCTCCATTTACTGGAGGTGCCACCGAACGTGTTATATAGTTAATTGAAATCTGGATCATTGTTTATGTCCCTCCCTCCCTCCCTCCCTCCCTCCCTCCCTCCCTCCCTCCCTCCCTCCCTCCCTCCCTCCCTCCCTCCCTCCCTCCCTCCCTCCCTCCCAGCCTTCCTTCCTTCCCTCCCTCACTTCCTCCACCATCTTCTATTGTGTTATTGATTTTGGATTGTTGTTGTTGTCGTTGCTGTCGTTGTCGTCGGGGATAACATTCTCCTGTCAGGGAGTTATTAGACGAAGAATGAACTCTAACACTTTCTCCTCCTATCCTCCTCTCCTCAACTCGTTTTCTTTCCATTTTTTCCCTGTTTCTTGGGGGTGTTTTTAGCCGTCTCCCTGGAGATGAGTGTCTGGAATGAACGGACATGTCTCGTCATTCTTCCCAGAGATAGAGAGAGAGCGAGAGAGAGAGAGAGAGAGAGAGAGAGAGAGAGAGACAGAGAGAGAGGTGTGCAATATAACTAATAATACAAATGGCATAAAGAGAGATGAGAAACAAGACGGGATGAGTAAAAGAGAAGATTTGAAGAAAATATGATGTTTTGAAGAGGAGTTTTAAGTGTGTTGTTTTTCTACAGACATACAGGCCAACTGGTTCTTCAGTCAGTCCACTGAGTATGCCAAACATTAGGAACACCTTCCTCATATTGAGTTGTTCCCCCCTCCCCTTTTGCCATCAGAAGAGCCTTAATTCGATGGGACATTAACTCTACAAGGTGTGGAAAGAGTTCCACAGGGATGCTGGCCCATGTTGACTCCAATGCTTCACACAGTTGTGTCCAGTTGACTGGATGTCCTTTGGGTGGTGGACCATTCTTGATGCACACGGGAAACTGTTGAGCATGAAAAACCCAGCAGCGTTGCAGTTCTTGACACAAACCTTTGCACCTGGCACCTACTAACATACCCCGTTCAAAGGCACTTAAATATTTTGTCTTGTTTAGCCTCTGACTGGCACACATACACAATCCATGTCTCAATTGTCTCAAGGCGTAAAAATCCTCCTTTCCCCGGTCTCCTCCCCTTCATCTACACTGATTGAGGTCGATTCAACAAGTGACATCAATAAGGGATCATAGCTTTAATCTGGATTCACCTGGTCAGTCTGTCATGGAAGAGCAGGTGTTCTAAATGATTGTATACTCAGTGTATACAGGCCATTCGTCATGAAGCTTTCAAGGTGCTCTTTACCATTGACTGAGCAGCTTCTCTCTCTCTCTCTCTCTCTCTCTCTCTCTCTCTCTCTCTCTCTCTCTCACTCTGTCTCTCATTCCCCCTCTCAATCTGTCTTTAATTTTCTATCTCTTTCTCCCCCCTCCCTCTCTTTCTCTCTGGTCCTTTCTCATCAGGGCTGACGTCTCACCTGTGGCTTTCCCATTTCTCAGATGTCAAGTTGAGAAGTGAATACTTTTTTACAACAAACACAATCTCACGCAACAACAGATACTGTTTGCCGCTATTCAAAAGATAATTTTCTTGTTTTAGACAAAGTTTCAACCATTAAGATTTAAGTCTGGGGTGATTTGTTTCTGTCTTGCGAAGAGCAATACGTATACTGTGTAATTGATGGATGTACTATACCACCACCATGTCAATATACTATACTACCACCATGTCAATATACTATACTACCACCATGTCAATATACTATAGTATCACCATGTCAATATACTATACTACCACCATGTCAATATACTATACTACCACCATGTCAATATACTATACTACCACCATGTCAATATACTATACTACCACCATGTCAATATACTATACTACCACCATGTCAATATACTATACTACCACCATGTCAATATACTATACTACCACCATGTCAATATACTATACTACCACCATGTCAATATACTATACTACCACCATGCCAATATACTATACTACCACCATGTCAATATACTATACTACCACCATGCCAATATACTATACTATCACCATGTCAATATACTATACTACCACCATGTCAATATACTATACTACCACCATGTCAATATACTATACTACCACCATGTCAATATACTATACTACCACCATGTCAATATACTATACTACCACCATGTCAATATACTATACTACCACCATGTCAATATACTATACTACCACCATGTCAATATACTATACTACCACCATGTCAATATACTATACTACCACCATGTCAATATACTATACTATCACCATGTCAATATACTATACTACCACCATGTCAATATACTATACTACCACCATGTCAATATACTATACTACCACCATGTCAATATACTATACTACCACCATTGTTGCACGTCTGATGGTTGCAAAAGAGCACCTGGATGTTCCACAGAGCTACTGGTAAAAAATGATCTGTGTACAGATGAAGCTACAGTTGAGTTGTTTGGAAGGAACACACAACACTGTGTGGAGAAAAGAAGGCACAACACACCAACATCAAAACCTCATCCCAACTGTAAAGTACGGTGGAGGGAGCATCATGGTTTGGGGCTACTTTGCTGCCTCAGGGCCTGGACAGCTTGCTATCATTGACGGAAAAATGAATTCCCAAGTTTATTAAGACATCTTGCAGGAGAATGTAAGGCTATCTGTCCGCCAGTTGAAGCTCAACAGAAGTTAGTCAGTTAATCAACAACAGAATGGCTTGAACAGAAGAAAATACGCCTTCTGGAGTGGCCCAGTCAGAGTGCTGACCTCAACCCGATTGAGATGCTGTGGCCTGACCTCAAGAGAGCACTTCACACCAGACATCACAAGAATATTGCTGAACTGAAACAGTTTTGTAAAGAGGAATGGTCCAAAATTCCTCCTGACCGTTGTGCAGGTCTGATCCGCAACTACAGAAAACGAGTTTATTGCTGCCAAAGGAGGGTCAACCTGTTATTAAATCCAAGAGTTCACATACTTTTCCCAACCCTTACTGTGAATGTTTACACGGTGTGTTCAATAAAGACATGAAAACATATCATTGTTTTGTGTTATGTTTAGGCGTTTGTCTATTGTTGTGACTTAGATGAAGATCAGAAACAATTTTATGACCAATGTATGCAGAAATCCAGGAAATTATAAAGGGTCCACATACTTTTCCTTCCCACTGTACCTACTACATTGCGTCGGCTTTCTATTGTGATAAACAGAATATGGTGAGATATTAGTCACAGGGTGAGTTATTAGTCACAGGGTGAGTTATTAGTCACAGGGTGAGTTATTAGTCACAGGGTGAGTTATTAGTCACAGGGTGAGTTAATAGTCACAGGGTGTGTTATTAGTCACAGGGTGAGTTATTAGTCACAGGGTGAGTTATTAGTCACAGGGTGAGTTATTAGTCACAGGGTGAGTTATTAGTCACAGGGTGAGTTATTAGTCACAGGGTGAGTTATTAGTCACAGGGTGAGTTAATAGTCACAGGGTGTGTTATTAGTCACAGGGTGAGTTATTAGTCACAGGGTGAGTTATTAGTCACAGGGTGAGTTATTAGTCACAGGGTGTGTTATTAGTCACAGGGTGAGTTATTAGTCACAGGGTGAGTTATTAGTCACAGGGTGTGTTATTAGTCACAGGGTGAGTTATTAGTCACATGGTGAGTTATTAGTCACAGGGTGAGTTATTAGTCACAGGGTGAGTTATTAGTCACAGGGTGAGTTAATAGTCACAGGGTGTGTTATTAGTCACAGGGTGAGTTATTAGTCACAGGGCGAGTTATTAGTCACAGGGTGAGTTATTAGTCACAGGGTGAGTTATTAGTCACAGGGTGAGTTATTAGTCACAGGGTGAGTTATTAGTCACAGGGTGAGTTATTAGTCACAGGGTGAGTTAATAGTCACAGGGTGTGTTATTAGTCACAGGGTGAGTTATTAGTCACAGGGTGTGTTATTAGTCACAGGGTGAGTTATTAGTCACAGGGTGAGTTATTAGTCACAGGGTGTGTTATTAGTCACAGGGTGAGTTATTAGTCACAGGGTGAGTTATTAGTCACAGGGTGAGTTATTAGTCACATGGTGAGTTATTAGTCACAGGGTGAGTTATTAGTCACAGGGTGAGTTATTAGTCACAGGGTGTGTTATTAGTCACAGGGTGAGTTATTAGTCACAGGGTGAGTTAATAGTCACATGGTGAGTTATTAGTCACAGGGTGAGTTATTAGTCACAGGGTGAGTTATTAGTCACAGGGTTTCACAACAATCACAAGCTCATACTGTTCCCCCAAAATATATATTTGTTGTTTTTCCGAGACAAAAGTTTTCGAGTGAGTTTTTAGTCATAGTTGTTTTGTCTCACTGAGTCAGAGAAAACATCTCAGTACGTAGCTTGTCATTGGAGTTGAGATTTGAGGTTATTAGTCGCAATATTATTTTGAACGATATTATGTTGATACTTAGAATCCAAGTATCGATTTCTTTTTTTGCTTGGTAGCGTTAGCTAGTGCTAATCGGCTGTACCTGTCCTTAGGGACAATACTGTTTCAGTTCAGCAATATTCTTGTGATGTCTGGTGTGAACTGCTAACACACCCTGTGACTACTATTACCTGTCCTTAGGGACAATACTAAATGGACACTTCCCAGGCTGTACCTGTCCTTAGGGACAATACTAAATGGACACTTCCCAGGCTGTACCTGTCCTTAAGGACAATACTAAATGGACACTTCCCAGGCTGTACCTGTCCTTAGGGACAATACTAAATGGACACTTCCCAGGCTGTACCTGTCCTTAGGGACAATACTAAATGGACACTTCCCAGGCTGTACCTGTCCTTAGGGACAATACTAAATGGACACTTCCCAGGCTGTACCTGTCCTTAGGGACAATACTAAATGGACACGTCCCAGGCTGTACCTGTCCTTAGGGACAATACTAAACACTTCCCAGGCTGTACCTGTCCTTAGGGACAATACTAAACACTTCCCAGGCTGTACCTGTCCTTAGGGACAATACTAAACACTTCCCAGGCTGTACCTGTCCTTAGGGACAATACTAAACACTTCCCAGGCTGTACCTGTCCTTAGGGACAATACTAAACACTTCCCAGGCTGTACCTGTCCTTAGGGACAATACTAAACACTTCCCAGGCTGCACCTGTCCTTAGGGACAATACTAAACACTTCCCAGGCTGTACCTGTCCTTAGGGACAATACTAAACACTTCCCAGGCTGCACCTGTCCTTAGGGACAAAACGCTGGTATTTCTGATCCCATAGCTTGTTCTCCATCTTCTTTCTAAATACTGAGCCAACATGCTATTAGTTTCCCTGACTGACTAAAACTCATTTTCTCCTGCTCTCTCTCGTCTCTCTGCAGCAGACATATAGTGAGCCAACATGCTATTTAAAACTCATTTTCTCCTGCTCTCTCTCGTCTCTCTGCAGCAGACATATAGTGAGCCAACATGCTATTTAAAACTCATTTTCTCCTGCTCTCTCTCGTCTCTCTGCAGCAGACATATAGTGAGCCAACATGCTATTTAAAACTCATTTTCTCCTGCTCTCTCTCGTCTCTCTGCAGCAGACATATAGTGAGCCAACATGCTATTTAAAACTCATTTTCTCCTGCTCTCTCTCGTCTCTCTGCAGCAGACATATAGTGAGCCAACATGCTATTTAAAACTCATTTTCTCCTGCTCTCTCTCGTCTCTCTGCAGCAGACATATAGTGAGCCAACATGCTATTTAAAACTCATTTTCTCCTGCTCTCTCTCGTCTCTCTGCAGCAGACATATAGTGAGCCAACATGCTATTTAAAACTCATTTTCTCTTGCTCTCTCTCGTCTCTCTGCAGCAGACATATAGTGATGCCAACATGACTGATTTAAAACTCATTTTCTCTTGCTCTCTCTCGTCTCTCTGCAGCAGACATATAGTGAGCCAACATGCTATTTAAAACTCATTTTCTCCTGCTCTCTCTCGTCTCTCTGCAGCAGACATATAGTGAGCCATTATGTTTTGGAACATCATCATCGCAATAAAATCACAGAATCAAACAGCAATACATATAGAATCGTGAGAATCACAAAACATATTGTTTCTGGACCTAAGTATGGTGATAATATCATATGGGGAAGTCCATGGCTATTCAATGGCCCTCGTTATTAGTCTCAGCAGCAGCACTGCAGAGTTAGTGACTCATTTAGTCTGTTCAAATTTAAGAGCTGTTACCGTGTGTGTGTGTGTGTGTGTGTGTGTGTGTGTGTGTGTGTGTGTGTGTGTGTGTGTGTGTGTGTGTGTGTGTGTGTGTGTGTGTGTGTGTGTGTGTGTGTGTGTGTGTGTGTGTGTGTGTGTGTGTCCTCATGATTAATCTCCAGTAAGCTGTTCTGTTGTTGACAATGAGACATGTTTACTAACCAAGATCTCCACTCAGACAGCACGACGACTGTCTCTCTCACTCACTCTCTCTCTCTCTCTCTGGCCTCTCATCTCCTCTCATTTACATTCTCTTTACTCTCTCTCAATTCCTTCAACTCCTCCTTCTGTTGTCTTGATGACAACCTATGTGTGTGTCTTTCGGAGGGGTTGGAGTAAGAAGTTGTCTTGATGACAGCCTCTTCAATCTCTGTTTCTTTCGGAGCGGATGTGAAGCAACATACATATTTATATTATTATTATTAATATTATTCAGAAATAATTCAGAATAAAATGTTTGTTCTGTCTGTCTGTCTGTCTGTCTGTCTGTCTGTCTGTCTGTCTGTCTGTCTGTCTGTCTGTCTGTCTGTCTGTCTGTCTGTCTGTCTGTCTGTGTCTCTAACATGGTAATAAAATGGGCAGGAGGTTAGGAAGTTCAGCTCTGTTTTTTTGTTAATTCTTTCCATTGTGGCAAGTAATTATCTTTTGGTTTTGTCATGATTTGGTTGGGTCTAATTGTGTTGCTGTCCTGGGGCTCTGTGGGGTGTGTTTGTGTTTGTGAACAGAGCCCTAGGACCAGCTTGCTCAGGGGACTCTTCTCCAGGTTCATCTCTTTGTAGGTGATGGCTTTGTTATGGAAGGTTTGGGAATCGCTTCCTTTTAGGTGGTTGTAGAATTTAACAGCATCTTTTCTGGATTTTGATAATTAGCGGGTATCGGCCAAATTCTGCTCTGCATGCATTATTTGGTGTTTTACGTTGTACACAGAGGATATTTTTGCAGAATTCTGCATGCAGAGTCTCAATTTGGTGTTTGTCCCATTTTGTGAATTCTTGGTTGGTGAGCGGACCCCAGACCTCACAACCATAAAGGGTTATATAACTGATTCAAATATTTTTTGCCAGATCCTAATTGGTATGTCGAATTTTATGTTCCTTTTGATGGCATAGAATGCCTTCTTGCCTCTCAGATCATTCACAACTTTGTGGAAGTTACCTGTGGCGCTGATGTTTAGCCTGAGGTATGTATAGTTTTTTGTGTGCTCTAGGGCAACAGTGTCTAGATGGATTTTGTATTCGTGGTCCTGGCAACTAGACCTTTTTTTGGAACACCATTATTTTGGTTTTACTGAGATTTACTGTCAGGGTTCAGGTCTGGCAGAATCTGTGCAGAATATCTAGGTGCTGCTGTAGGCCCTCCTTGGTTGGGGACAGAGGCACCAGATCATCAGCAAACAGTAGACATTTGACTTCAGATTCTAGTAGGGTGAGGCCGTGTGCTGCAGACTTTTCTAGTGCCCACGCCAATTCGTTGATATATATGTTGAAGAGGGTGGGGCTTAAGCTGCATCCCTGTCTCACCCCACGGCCATGTGTGAAGAAATGTGTTTGTTTTTTGCCTATTTTAACTGTACACTTGTTGTTTGTGTACATGGATTTTATAATGTTGTATGTTTTTCCATCAATTTGTATAGCAGACCCTCAAGCCAAATTGAGTCAAAGGCTTTTTGAAATCAACAAAGCATGATAAGACTTTGTCTTTGTTTTGGTTTGTTTATTTGTCAATTAGGGTGTGCAGAATGAATACGTGGTCTGTATATTTGACATTTGCTCACTACATTGTTTTCACTGAGAAAATGTACAAGTCTGCTGTTAATGATAATGCAGAGGATTTTCCCAAGGCTTCTGTTGACGCATAAACCACGGTAGTCATTGGGGTCAACATTTTCTCAAATTTTGTGGATAGGTGTGATCAGTCCTTGGTTCCAAATTTTGTCGAAGATGCCAGAGCTAAGGATGATGTTAAAGAGTTTTAGTATAGCCAATTGGCAATTGTGGGCTGTATATTTGATCATTTCATTGAGGATACCATCAACACCACAGGCCTTTTTGAGTTGGAGGGTTTGTATTTTGTCCTGTAGTTCATTCAATGTAATTGGAGAATCCAGTGGGTTCTGCTAGTCTTTAATAGTTGATTCTTAGATTTGCATTTGATAATGTATATGTTTTTGCTCTTTATTCTTTGTTATAGGACCAAAAAGATTGGAGAATTGGTTTACCCATACATCTCCATTTTGGATAGATACAACTTTGTGTTGATTAAATAGTACCCTCAAAACACCAGTCTCAATGTCAGCAGTGAAGAGGCGATTTCAGGATGCTGGCCTTCTAGGCAGAGATGCAAAGAAAAAAACATATATCAGACAGGCCAATAAAAATAAAAGATTAAGATGGGCAAAAGAACACAGACACTGGACAGAGGAACTCTGTCTAGAAGGCCAGCATCCTCACTGTTCACGTTGAGACTGGTGTTTTGCGGGTACTATTTAATGAAGCTGCCAGTTGTGGACTTGTGAGGTGTCTTTTCTCAAACTAGACACTCTAATGTACTTGCCCTCTTGCTCAGTTGTGCACCGGGGCCTCCCACTCCTCTTTCTATTCTGTTAGAGCAAGGTTGTGCTGTTCTGTGAAGGGAGTAGTACATAGCGTTGTACAAGATCTTCAGTTTCTTGGCATTTTCTCACATGGAATAGCCTTCATTTCTCAGAACAAGAATAAACTGACGAGTTTCAGAAGAAAGTTATTTGTTTCTGGCCATTTTGAGCCTGTAATCGAACCCACAAATGCTGATGCTCCAGATACTCAACTAGTTTAAAGAAGGCCAGTTGTATTGCTTCTTTAATCAGGACAACAGTTATCAGCTGTGCTAACATAATTGCAAAAGGATTTTCTAATGATCAATTAGCCTTTTAAAATGATAAACTTGGATTAGCTAACACAACGTGCCATTGGAACACAGGAGTGATGGTTGCTGATAATGGGCCTCTGTACGCCTATGTAGATATTCCATTAAAAATCTGCCATTTCCATCTACAATAGTCATTTACAACATTAACAATGTCTACACTGTGTTTATGATCAATTTGATGTTTTTTTAATGGACAAAAAAATTTGCTTTTCTTAAAAAAAACAAGGACATTTCTAAGTGACCCCAAACTTTTGAATAGTAGTGTATATGCAAATTTATTTTGCAACGCTTGCGCACGTGACGCGAGCGGTGTAGTCAGCATGTTAGGCTTTTCGATTCTTCATCGAAGCATTTGTCATTGTTTTACACTTTCTTAAGTTGCTGCTTGAATGTTTGGATTTGATAGGGAAGCAGGAAGGTCCAATATGCTGTTTAAGCTTTCTACTGCCAAGTTCACAACTTCCTATTTTAAAATTTTAAAATTTCACCTTTATTTAACCAGGTAGGCCAGTTGAGAACAAGTTCTCATTTACAACTGCGACCTGGCCAAGATAAAGCAAAGCAGTGTGACAAAAACAACAACACAGAGTTACAGATAAACAAACGTACAGTCAATAACACAAAAGAAAAGAAAAATAGAAAAAATCTATGTACAGTGTGTGCAAATGTAGAAGAGTAGGGAGGTAGCCAATAAATAGGCCCTAGAGGTAGGCAATAAATAGAGGCGAAAATAATTACAATTTAGCATTAATACCGGAGTGACAGATGTGCAGATGATGATGTGCAAGTGGAGATACTGGGGTGCAAAAGAGCAAGAGGGTAAGTAATAATATGGGGATGAGGTAATCGGGTGTGCTATTTACAGATTGGCTGTTTACAGGTACAGTGATCGGGAAGCTGCTCTGATAGCTGATGCTTAAAGTTAGAGAGGGAGATATAAGACTCCAACTTCAGAGAATTTTGCAATTCGTTCCAGTCATTGGCAGCAGAGAACTGGAAGGAAAGGCGGCCAAAGGAAATTTGGGCTTTGGGGATGACCAGTGCAATATTCCTGCTGGAGCACGTGCTACGGGTGTGTGTTGCTATGGTGACCAGTGAGCTGAGATAAGGCGGGGCTTTACCTAGCAAAGACTTCTAGATGACCTGGAGCCAGTAGGTTTGGCGACGGATATGTAGCAAGGGCCGGCTAACGAGAGCATACAGGTCGCAGTGGTGGGTTGTATATGGGGCTTTCGTAATAAAACGGATGGCACTGTGATAGACTACATCCAGTTTGCTGAGTAGAGTGCCTGGGGCTATTTTGTAAATGACATTGCCAAAGTCAAGGATCGGTAGGATAGTCAGTTTACGAGGGTATGTTTGGCGGCATGAGTGAAGGAGGCTTTGTTGCGAAATAGGAAGCCGATTCTAGGTTTAATTTTGGATTGGAGGTGGATTTGGATTGTGAGTCTTGAAGGAGAGTTTACAGTCTAACCAGACACCTAGGTATTTGTACTTGTCCACATATTCTAGGTCAGAACCGTCCAGAGTAGTGATGCTTGTCGGGCGGGAGGGTGCGGGCAGCAATCGGTTGAAGAGCATGCACTTAGTTTTACTAGCATTTAAAAGGAGAAGGAGAAGGAGTGTTGTATGGCGTTGAAGCTCGTTTGGAGGTTTGTTAGCACAGTGTCCAAAGAAGGGCCAGAAGTATACAGAATGGTGTCGTCTGCGTAGAGGTGGATCAGAGACTCACCAGCAGCAAGAGCGACATCATTGATTTATACAGAGAAAAGAGTCGGCCTAAGAATTGAACCCTGTGGCACCCCCATAGAGAATGCCAGAGGTCCAGACAACATGACTTCCGATTTGACACACTGAACTCTATTTGAGAAGTGGTTGTTGAAAACCAGGCGAGGCAGTCATTTGAGAAGCCAAGGCTGTTGAGTCTGCCGATAAGAATGCGGTAATTGACAGAGTCGAAAGCCTTGGCTAGGTCGATGAAGACGGCTGCACAGTACTGTCTTTTATCAATGGCGGTTATTATATCGTTTAGGACCTTGAGCGTGGCTGAGGTGCACCCATGACCCGCTCAGAAACCAGATTGCATAGTGGAGAAGGTACGGTGGGATTCGAAATGGTCGGTGATCTGTTTGTTAACTTGGCTTTCGAAGACCTTAGAAAGGCAGGGTAGGATAGATATTGGTCTGTAGCAGTTTGGGTCTGCAGTGTCTCCCCCTTTGAAGAGGGCGATGACCGCAGCAGCTTTCCAATCTTTGGGGATCTCAGACGATACGAAAGTTGCAACAATTTTGGCGGATCATTTTAGAAAGAGGGTCCAGATTGTCTAGCCCAGCTGACTTGTAGGGATCCAGATTTTGCAGTTCTTTCAGAACATCAACTGTCTGGATTTGGGTGAAGGAGAAGTGGGGGGGGGGGGGGGGCAAGTTTCTGCAGGGGGTGCTGAGATGTTGGCCGGGGTAGGGGTAGCCAGGTGGAAAGCATGGCCAGCAGTGGAAAAATGCTTATTGAAATAATCGATTATCGTAGATTTATCGGTGGTGACAGTGGTTCCTATCCTCAGTGCAGTGGGCAGCTGGGAGGAGGTGCTCTTATTCTCCATGGACTTTACAGTGTCCCAAAACTTTTTGGAATTAGTGCTACAGGATGCACATTTCTGTTTGAAAAAGCTAGCCTTCACTTTCCTAACTGACTGAGTATATTGGTTCCTGACTTCCCTGAAAAGTTGCATATCGCGTGGGGTATTCAATGCTAATGCAGAGTGCCACAGGATGTTTTTGTGCTGGTCAAGGGCAGTCAAGCCTGGGGTGAACCAAGGGCTATATCTGTTCTTAGTTCTGCATTTTTTTGAATGGGGCATGCTTATTTAAGATGGAAAGGAAAGCACTTTTGAAGAGCAACCAGGCATCCTCTACTGATGGGATGAGGTCAATATCCTTCCAGGATACCCGGGCCAGGTCGATTAGAAAGGCCTGCTTGCTGAAGTGTTTTAGGGAGCGTTTGACAGTGATGAGGGGTGGTTGTTTGACCATGGACTCAGTACGCACACATGCAATGACGCAGTGATCGATGAGATCCTGGTTAAAGACAGCAGAGGTGTATTTAGAGGGAAAGTTGGTCAGGATGATATCTATGAGGGTGTCCATGGTTTCGGATTTAGGGTTGTACCTGGTAGGTTCCCTGATAATTTGTGTGAGATTGACGGCATCTAGCTTAGATTGTAGGACGGCCGGGGTGTTAAGCATATCCCAGTTTAGGTCACCTAACAGTACGAGCTCAGTAGATAGATGGGAACGATCAATTGACATATGTTGTCCAGGGCACAGCTGGGGGTGGAGGGCGTTTATAACAGCAGTGAGAGCTTTTGAAAGGAGCCGTAAAAGGAGCAGGTTTCTGGGCGTGAAGAAGAGATTCAAGGCATAATTTTAAATGTATCTGTTATTTTACCAGGTAAGTTGACTGAGAACACATTCTCATTCACAGCAACAACCTGGGGAATAGTTACAGGGGAGAGGAGGGGGGATGAATGAGCCAATTGTAAACTGGGGATGATTAGGTGACCATGATGGTTTGAGGGCCAGGACACCGGGGTTAACACCCCTACTCTTATGATAAGTGCCATTGGATCTTTAGTGACCTCAGAGTCAGGACACCCGTTTAACATCCCATCCGAAAGACGGCACCCTACACAATGGAATGTCCCTAATCACCGCCCTGGGGCATTGGGATGTTTTTTAGACCAGAGGAAAGAGTGCCTCCTACTGGCCCTCCAACACCACTTCCAGCAGCATCTGGTCTCCCATTCAGGGACTGAACAGGACCAACCCTGCTCAGCTTCAGAAGCAAGCCGGCAGTGGTATGCAGGGTGGCAATGTACAGACAAGGGTATGGCAGGATGTGAGTACAGTGGAGGTAAGCCTAGGCATTGAGTGACGATGATAATATTTAGGGTCCAGTGAGTAGCTAGGCGAGCTGGAGGCAAGGTGATTCAGACAGCTAGCAGGCCGGGGGTAGCAGCAGGCTAGCAGATGGGCCTCAGGGGGACGTCGCAACGGGAAACCCCCTCGGACGGTTACGTCGGCGCTCCGTGTCGGCAGCAAAGGGTCCAGGCCAATTGGCAAAAGAGGTTTAAAAGCCCAGGAATTGCTTGATGGATTTCTTCGGCTAGCCAGGAGATAGGTCTAGTTCGAGGCTAGCTCCAGGCTAACTGGTGCTTGCTCCGGGACAGAGACGTTAGACAGGAGATGGGCCTAGTTCGAGGCTAGCTCCAGGCTAACTGGTGCTTGCTCCGGGACAGAGACGTTAGCCAGGAGTAGCCACTCGATACCAGCTAGCTATCTGTGATGATCCGGTGTAAAGGTTCAGAGCTTGCGGTAGGAATCCGGAGATGTGGTAGAGAAAAGCAGTCCGATATGCTCTGGGTTGATATCGCGCTGTGCAGGCTGGCAGGAGTTGACCAGGCTGAGGCTGGCTGATGTCCGAGTTAATGGTGATGACCGCTAGCAGTGGCAAACTGACTACTAGCTAGTAGCTAGTTAAGTGGCTAGCCTCTGAAGGGGTTTCTGGTTCTAAAGTGTAAAAAATAGCAGATTTGTACCACATTGGGTGAGGCGTGTTGCAGGAGCGTATGTTCAGTCCGTAGATTAAAAATATAAAAAATATATACGAAACATATACGAAGAAAAACGATATATACAAGGGACGGGACAAGACCATCAAAACAGATATCCCACTGCTACGCCATCTTGGATTTAATATTACAGTGAAATGTTTTGTCCAGGAAGTTGTCTAAAAGGGATTGAATCTGTTGTTGCCTAATTGGTTTTTGGTAGGTTTCTACTCTACTTACCTTCCATTTCTAGCATGTCTTAACATTGTGCAGTTCCTACGGCTTTGATGCCCCATGATTGAGTATTGCTCTGTTCAAGTAGACTGTGATTTTGCTGTGACCTGATAGGGATGTTAGTGGACTGTGAACGCTCTGAGAGACTCTGGGTTGAGGTCAGTGATAAAGTAATCTACAGTGCTACTGCCAAGAGATGAGCTATAGGTGTACCTACCGTAGAAGTCTCCTCGAAGACTACCATTAACTATGTACTGTTTTTGTTTGTTGTCTTGTCACAGTTGTGCATATTTGGAAGGGAATAACTCCATTTAGGTGTTTGTCCCCCTGTGTGCTGAGAGTGTCAGGTTCTTGTCCAGTTCTGGGATTTAGGTCGCCACAGACTAGTACATGTCCCTGAGCCTGGTTGAT
>NC_092116.1:27064629-27067129 GCF_045679555.1 Salvelinus alpinus
GCAGGTGTGGGCAGGTGAGGTATGAAAAGCTACAGGTGTGGACGGGTGAGGTATGAAAAGCTGCAGGTGTGGGCGGGTGAGGTATGAAAAGCTACAGGTGTGGACGGGTGAGGTATGAAAAGCTGCAGGTGTGGGCGGGTGAGGTATGAAAAGCTGCAGGTGTGGGCAGGTGAGGTATGAAAAGCTACAGGTGTGGACGGGTGAGGTATGAAAAGCTGCAGGTGTGGGCGGGTGAGGTATGAAAAGCTACAGGTGTGGACGGGTGAGGTATGAAAAGCTGCAGGTGTGGGCGGGTGAGGTATGAAAAGCTGCAGGTGTGGGCGGGTGAGGTATGAAAAGCTGCAGGTGTGGGCGGGTGAGGTATGAAAAGCTACAGGTGTGGACGGGTGAGACATGAAAAGCTGCAGGTGTGGGCGGGTGAGGTATGAAAAGCTGCAGGTGTGGGCGGGTGAGGTATGAAAAGCTGCAGGTGTGGGCGGGTGAGACATGAAAAGCTGCAGGTGTGGGCGGGTGAGGTATGAAAAGCTACAGGTGTGGGCGGGTGAGGTATGAAAAGCTGCAGGTGTGGGCAGGTGAGGTATGAAAAGCTGCAGGTGTGGGCGGGTGAGGTATGAAAAGCTACAGGTGTGGACGGGTGAGGTATGAAAAGCTGCAGGTGTGGGCGGGTGAGGTATGAAAAGCTACAGGTGTGGACGGGTGAGGTATGAAAAGCTACAGGTGTGGGCGGGTGAGGTATGAAAAGCTGCAGGTGTGGGCGGGTGAGGTATGAAAAGCTGCAGGTGTGGACGGGTGAGGTATGAAAAGCTACAGGTGTGGGCGGGTGAGGTATGAAAAGCTGCAGGTGTGGACGGGTGAGGTATGAAAAGCTACAGGTGTGGGCAGGTATGAAAATAAAACCATTCCCATGCAGACCTCTACACTCCTTCGTCTGCTACGCCGCGTGATTACAGGCCAGCTATAGCTCTCTGAATCGGGAATATCCACGGGGAATCAGAGTGGTCCAACAGGGCCTGGTCTCTACAGCCTCCTGGAAATATCCAAGAAAAAGAAAAGAGAGATGGAGAGAAACAAACCTGGGTTTAAATATTACTTAAATACTAGTATTCAGATAACCTTTATTTGAAAAAACATGTAATTAATTTAAAAAAAAAATTACTTTTTTGTTTTAACAAAATCTCAAATAAAAGTACTTGTTTTGGGCTGTGTGGTTGAAAATACTCAAATAGACAGGAAAAAGAGAGAGAATCCAATTCTGGAGAGAGAGAGAGAAACAGAGAGACAGAGACAGAGACAGAGACAGAGACAGAGACAGAGACAGAGACAGAGACAGAGACAGAGAGAGACAGAGAGAGACAGAGAGAGAAAGAGAGAGAGAGAGAGAGAGAGAGAGAGAGAGAGAGAGAGAGAGAGAGAGAGAGAGAGAGAGAGAGAGAGAGAGAGAGATGGATTGGCCAAATCAGAAACGGTGTGTGTGAGAGAGAGTTATCTCCAGAGGTTAGGGTTAGAGGCTACAGTCTATCTAAGATCCTTTTTCATTCTGATGCTGCCTATCACTATCCATCATGCCGGAGGTGTGTGTGTGTTTGAACATGTGTGTGATCTCTACCATGCTCCGGGACAGAGACGTTAGCCAGGAGTAGCCACTCGATACCAGCTAGCTATCTGTGATGATCCGGTGTAAAGGTTCAGAGCTTGCGGTAGGAATCCGGAGATGTGGTAGAGAAAAGCAGTCCGATATGCTCTGGGTTGATATCGCGCTGTGCAGGCTGGCAGGAGTTGACCAGGCTGAGGCTGGCTGATGTCCGAGTTAATGGTGATGACCGCTAGCAGTGGCAAACTGACTACTAGCTAGTAGCTAGTTAAGTGGCTAGCCTCTGAAGGGGTTTCTGGTTCTAAAGTGTAAAAAATAGCAGATTTGTACCACATTGGGTGAGGCGTGTTGCAGGAGCGTATGTTCAGTCCGTAGATTAAAAATATAAAAAATATATACGAAACATATACGAAGAAAAACGATATATACAAGGGACGGGACAAGACCATCAAAACAGATATCCCACTGCTACGCCATCTTGGATTTAATATTACAGTGAAATGTTTTGTCCAGGAAGTTGTCTAAAAGGGATTGAATCTGTTGTTGCCTAATTGGTTTTTGGTAGGTTTCTACTCTACTTACCTTCCATTTCTAGCATGTCTTAACATTGTGCAGTTCCTACGGCTTTGATGCCCCATGATTGAGTATTGCTCTGTTCAAGTAGACTGTGATTTTGCTGTGACCTGATAGGGATGTTAGTGGACTGTGAACGCTCTGAGAGACTCTGGGTTGAGGTCAGTGATAAAGTAATCTACAGTGCTACTGCCAAGAGATGAGCTATAGGTGTACCTACCGTAGAAGTCTCCTCGAAGACTACCATTAACTATGTACTGTTTTTGTTTGTTGTCTTGTCACAGTTGTGCATATTTGGAAGGGAATAACTCCATTTAGGTGTTTGTCCCCCTGTGT
>NC_092116.1:27072129-27077947 GCF_045679555.1 Salvelinus alpinus
TTTATGTGGTCATAGTGCTGTGACTTTACAGCTTTATGTGGTCATAGTGCTGTGACTTTACTGCTTTATGTGGTCATAGTGCTGTGACTTTACTGCTTTATGTTATCATAGTGCTGTGACTTTACTGCTTTATGTTATCATAGTGCTGTGACTTTACTGCTTTATGTGGTCATAGTGCCGTGACTTTACTGCTTTATGTGGTCATAGTGCTGTGATTGGTCAAATTTGCAAGCCCTCGCATATCATGTGGGAAAATGCGTTCGCAGAATCGTAAAAATGCAATAGGAAGTGACAAGAGGATAAATATAGGTTGTTAGAGAGAACGGGAGGATGTAACGTAAAAGAGGACAATCCATTAAATCACCAACACACAAGTACGTGTGCATCAAGATAGGCAGACTTACGCACACACACACACACACACACACACACACACACACACACACACACACACACACACACACACACACACACACACACACACACACACACACACACACACACACACACACACACACACACACACACACACACACACACCTGGAAAACAAATCGTAAAATGTGTAACTCACCACATGCTCAAGGTAAAATAAGTCAGTCACAGTTAACTCTACCGCAATTACTGCCACCATAAAGGGAGTGGATTGAAATTCAACTCATGATCTCTCTCATACACAGCACTGCTGTATTTCTCCTCGTTCACCAGTACTAGTTCCTAGAGCAGATTACAATGGAACGGACCCACTGACGGTTTCCAGGCACCCTGACAGCCTGCAGCTGATGCCACTGTCCATAAAACTGGATTCATTACAATGTGCCCTTTATTTTATTCATCTGTTTGTTTGTCATTTATTCATGCTCATTGCACTGTCCGTGGAATAAACATTCATAGAAGGGACATTTCCCATTCACAATAATCTACTATGGACAAAGCTTATTTTGTCTGGTCTGATTATTGACTAGAACACTGCTACCACTCTGGAACAGAGAGAGAGAGATCCACCACTTCAGAACAGAGAGAGAGAGAGAGATCCACCACTTCAGAACAGAGAGAGAGAGAGATCCACCACTTCAGAACAGAGAGAGAGAGAGATCCACCACTTCAGAACAGAGAGAGAGAGAGAGATCCACCACTTCAGAACAGAGAGAGAGAGAGATCCACCACTTCAGAACAGAGAGAGAGAGAGATCCACCACTTCAGAACAGAGAGAGAGTGATCCACCACTTCAGATCAGAGCGAGAGAGATCCACCACTCTGGAACAGAGAGAAAGAGAGATCCACCACTCTGGAACAGAGAGAGAGTGATCCACCACTCTGGAACAGAGAGAGAGAGATCCACCACTTCAGATCAGAGAGAGAGAGATCCACCACTCTGGAACAGAGAGAGAGTGATCCACCACTCTGGAACAGAGAGAGAGAGATCCACCACTCTGGAACAGAGAGAGAGAGATCCACCACTCTGGAACAGAGAGAGAGTGATCCACCATTTCAGAACAGAGAGAGAGAGAGAGATCCACCACTTCAGAACAGAGAGAGAGAGAGAAATCCACCACTCTGGAACAGAGAGAGAGAGAGATCCACCACTCTGGAACAGAGAGAGAGAGAGATCCACCAAGAGAGAGAGATCTCTGGAACAGAGAGAGAGAGATCCACCACTCTGGAACAGAGAGAGAGAGATCCACCACTGGAACAGAGAGAGAGAGAGAGATCCACCACTGGAACAGAGAGAGAGTGATCCACCACTCTGGAACAGAGAGAGAGAGAGATCCACCACTCTGGAACAGAGAGAGAGAGATCCACCACTCTGGAACAGAGAGAGAGAGAGATCCACCACTCTGGAGCAGAGAGAGAGAGAGATCCACCACTCTGGAACAGAGAGAGAGAGATCCACCACTCTGGAACAGAGAGAGAGTGATCCACCACTCTGGAACAGAGAGAGAGAGAGATCCACCACTCTGGAACAGAGAGAGAGAGATCCACCACTCTGGAACAGAGAGAGAGAGATCCACCACTCTGGAACAGAGAGAGAGAGAGATCCACCACTCTGGAACAGAGAGAGAGAGAGATCCACCACTCTGGAACAGAGAGAGAGAGAGATCCACCACTCTGGAACAGAGAGAGAGAGATCCACCACTCTGGAACAGAGAGAGAGAGAGATCCACCACTCTGGAACAGAGAGAGAGAGATCCACCACTCTGGAACAGAGAGAGAGAGAGATCCACCACTCTGGAACAGAGAGAGAGAGAGAGATCCACCACTCTGGAACAGAGAGAGAGGAGATCCACCACTCTGGAGCAGAGAGAGAGAGAGATCCACCACTCTGGAACAGAGAGAGATCCACCACTCTGGAACAGAGAGAGAGAGATCCACCACTCTGGAACAGAGAGAGAGAGATCCACCACTCTGGAGCAGAGAGAGAGAGATCCACCACTCTGGAACAGAGAGAGAGAGATCCACCACTCTGGAACAGAGAGAGAGATCCACCACTCTGGAACAGAGAGAGAGAGAGAGAGAGATCCACCACTTCAGAACAGAGAGAGAGAGATCCACCACTCTGGAACAGAGAGAGAGATCCACCACTCTGGAACAGAGAGAGAGAGAGAGAGAGATCCACCACATCAGAACAGAGAGAGAGTGATCCACCACTTCAGAACAGAGAGAGAGAGAGATCCACCACTTCAGAACAGAGAGAGAGAGAGATCCACCACTTCAGAACAGAGAGAGAGAGAGATCCACCACTCTGGAACAGAGAGAGAGAGAGATCCACCACTTCAGAACAGAGAGAGAGAGAGATCCACCACTTCAGAACAGAGAGAGAGAGAGATCCACCACTCTGGAACAGAGAGAGAGAGAGATCCACCACTTCAGAACAGAGAGAGAGAGAGATCCACCACTCTGGAACAGAGAGAGAGAGAGATCCACCACTTCAGAACAGAGAGAGAGAGAGATCCACCACTTCAGAACAGAGAGAGAGAGAGATCCACCACTCTGGAACAGAGAGAGAGACAGATCCACCACTTCAGAACAGAGAGAGAGTGATCCACCACTCTGGAACAGAGAGAGAGAGATCCACCACTTCAGAACAGAGAGAGAGAGATCCACCACTCTGGAACAGAGAGAGAGATCCACCACTCTGGAACAGAGAGAGAGAGAGAGAGATCCACCACATCAGAACAGAGAGAGAGTGATCCACCACTTCAGAACAGAGAGAGAGAGAGATCCACCACTTCAGAACAGAGAGAGAGAGAGATCCACCACTTCAGAACAGAGAGAGAGAGAGATCCACCACTCTGGAACAGAGAGAGAGAGAGATCCACCACTTCAGAAAGAGAGAGAGAGAGATCCACCACTTCAGAACAGAGAGAGAGAGAGATCCACCACTCTGGAACAGAGAGAGAGAGAGATCCACCACTTCAGAACAGAGAGAGAGAGAGATCCACCACTCTGGAACAGAGAGAGAGAGAGATCCACCACTTCAGAACAGAGAGAGAGAGAGATCCACCACTTCAGAACAGAGAGAGAGAGAGATCCACCACTCTGGAACAGAGAGAGAGACAGATCCACCACTTCAGAACAGAGAGAGAGTGATCCACCACTCTGGAACAGAGAGAGAGAGATCCACCACTTCAGAACAGAGAGAGAGAGATCCACCACTTCAGAACAGAGAGAGAGAGATCCACCACTTCAGAACAGAGAGAGAGAGAGAGATCCACCACTCTGGAACAGAGAGAGAGTGATCCACCACTTCAGAACAGAGAGAGAGTGATCCACCACTCTGGAACAGAGAGAGAGAGAGATCCACCACTCTGGAACAGAGAGAGAGAGATCCACCACTCTGGAACAGAGAGAGAGAGATCCACCACTCTGGAACAGAGAGAGAGAGATCCACCACTTCAGAACAGAGAGAGAGTGATCCACCACTTCAGAACAGAGAGAGAGAGATCCACCACTTCAGAACAGAGAGAGAGAGATCCACCACTCTGGAACAGAGAGAGAGAGATCCACCACTTCAGAACAGAGAGAGAGTGATCCACCACTTCAGAACAGAGAGAGAGAGATCCACCACTTCAGAACAGAGAGAGAGAGATCCACCACTTCAGAACAGAGAGAGAGAGATCCACCACTCTGGAACAGAGAGAGAGAGATCCACCACTTCAGAACAGAGAGAGAGTGATCCACCACTTCAGAACAGAGAGAGAGAGATCCACCACTTCAGAACAGAGAGAGAGTGATCCACCACTTCAGAACAGAGAGAGAGAGATCCACCACTTCAGAACAGAGAGAGAGTGATCCACCACTTCAGAACAGAGAGAGAGTGATCCACCACTTCAGAACAGAGAGAGAGAGATCCACCACTTCAGAACAGAGAGAGAGAGATCCACCACTTCAGAACAGAGAGAGAGAGATCCACCACTTCAGAACAGAGAGAGAGAGATCCACCACTCTGGAACAGAGAGAGAGAGATCCACCACTTCAGAACAGAGAGAGAGTGATCCACCACTTCAGAACAGAGAGAGAGAGATCCACCACTTCAGAACAGAGAGAGAGTGATCCACCACTTCAGAACAGAGAGAGAGAGATCCACCACTTCAGAACAGAGAGAGAGTGATCCACCACTTCAGAACAGAGAGAGAGTGATCCACCACTTCAGAACAGAGAGAGAGAGATCCACCACTTCAGAACAGAGAGAGAGTGATCCACCACTTCAGAACAGAGAGAGAGAGAGATCCACCACTTCAGAACAGAGAGAGAGAGAGATCCACCACTTCAGAACAGAGAGAGAGATCCACCACTTCAGAACAGAGAGAGAGTGATCCAGAGTGATGAATCAGAACGTTCACCTACTGTATGCTTCTGTTACTTTGTTGCAAGACAACAGTCATCCAGATAATGGGGATACAACCCTGTCCTTCCCAGGAAATCAAAGAAATAAAAGCAGTTGAATAGCTGTCGCTCTCTCTCTTTACAATCTCTCCTGTCCATCCTTCCCATTCTCTCCCTTCCTTACATTTTAGCCTTCCTTCTTTTCTCCCCTTCTCTCAATCACTTCCACCCTCCTCTCCCCCATTCTTTCTCTCTCTCTTTCTCTCTCTCTCTCCCCCCTCTTGCTCCCCTCCCTCTCTTTTTCTCCCCATCACTCTATTTCTCTCTACCCACCGCTCTCTCTCTCCCCACCTCCCTCTGCTTCTCTCTCCCCAACAATCCTCTCTCCCTCTCTCCCCCCCTCTCTCTCCCCCTTTCCCACCCACTTGCCCCCCTCTCTCTCTCTCTCCTTCTCTTTCTCCCCACCCATCTCTCTCCTCTCTCCCCACCCCTCTCTCTCTCCTTTTTATCCCCACCTCTCTCTCTCCCTCTCTCCCACCTCTCTCCCACCTCTCTCCCACCTCCCTCTCTCCTTCTCTTTCTCCCCACCTCTCTCTCCTCATCCCCCTCTCTCCCACCTCTCTCTCTGTCTCTCTCCCCACCCCTCTCTCTTTCTCTCCCCCTATCTCTCTCTCTCCTCTCTCCCCACCCCTCTCTCTCCTCTCTCCCCACCTCTCTCTCTCTTTCTCTCCCCCTATCTCTCTCTCTGTCTCTCTCCCCACCCCTCTCTCTTTCTCTCTCCCCTCCTCTCTCTCTGTCTCTTTCTTTCTTAAACGCACACCACATCTTCTTGTAATGCCCGTGTTAAATTTGATTAATCATTGTTAGACACATCAGTCCACTAATATGATCACATGATAATTGCCTAATCAGTTGATTGGGACCATGTATTAAGGTCTGGTTGCTGTTATATGGTCATGTATTAAAGGTCTGGTTCCTGTTATATGGTCATGT
>NC_092116.1:27078047-27123047 GCF_045679555.1 Salvelinus alpinus
TCCATCAGCCAGCTGGTCATCTGTAGATATCCTACTCTATTCTCTACATGAACTAGAATTAACCTAAGACTTGCTGAAATGAATGTGTGTGTGCGTGTGTGCGTGTGTGTGTGTGTGTGTGTGTGTGTGTGTACTATCTGAGCTGCCCTCTGGTGAAATGCAGTACAAGTCTCCCAAACCAATTCCATGTAATATATTGTCCTAGACTCTACCTAGAGTGACCTAGAGTGACCTAGAGTGATCTAGAGTGACCTACTGTGACATAGAGTGACCTAGAGTGATTTACCATGGTCTCATTGGGACACCGAGTGCATTCTGGGATAGGTTTCTATCTGTACAAATGGCACCTTATTCCATATGTAATACACTACGCACACAGACAAACACACTCTCTCACACAAACACACTAGTCAAAAGTAGTGCACTACATAGGGACTATGAAGCCATTTGGGACAAAGCCCAGGTGTACCTAGATTAACTGACCTTAGAGTTGGCACTTTGCGAAATATGTGGCACATGCCTCCAAAAACCAATTCCATCCAATCAACTGTATTCTGATGTATGATGAGGCGCTAGTCAGTCCAGGATTTCTGAAGAGTTTTATTTTTTGGATAGTTGCTGGCAAAAATGAATGATCTTTATGCTGCAATAATTCAATTTTTTATGACAATTTGCAAAGATTTTGACGAATTCGTCATAAAAATGCAGGAAAAACTTTGTTAACGTGATTGGTTAAAAAAGTTTTTTAAGTATGGTGATCTGACAGCTGTGACTTTACTGCTTTATGTGGTCATAGTGCTGTGACTTTACTGCTTTATGTGGTCATAGTGTTGTGACTTTACTGCTTTATGTGGTCATAGTGCTGTGACTTTACAGCTTTATGTGGTCATAGTGCTGTGACTTTACTGCTTTATGTGGTCATAGTGCTGTGACTTTACTGCTTTATGTTATCATAGTGCTGTGACTTTACTGCTTTATGTTATCATAGTGCTGTGACTTTACTGCTTTATGTGGTCATAGTGCCGTGACTTTACTGCTTTATGTGGTCATAGTGCTGTGATTGGTCAAATTTGCAAGCCCTCGCATATCATGTGGGAAAATGCGTTCGCAGAATCGTAAAAATGCAATAGGAAGTGACAAGAGGATAAATATAGGTTGTTAGAGAGAACGGGAGGATGTAACGTAAAAGAGGACAATCCATTAAATCACCAACACACAAGTACGTGTGCATCAAGATAGGCAGACTTACGCACACACACACACACACACACACACACACACACACACACACACACACACACACACACACACACACACACACACACACACACACACACACACACACACACACACACACACACACACACACACACACACACACACACCTGGAAAACAAATCGTAAAATGTGTAACTCACCACATGCTCAAGGTAAAATAAGTCAGTCACAGTTAACTCTACCGCAATTACTGCCACCATAAAGGGAGTGGATTGAAATTCAACTCATGATCTCTCTCATACACAGCACTGCTGTATTTCTCCTCGTTCACCAGTACTAGTTCCTAGAGCAGATTACAATGGAACGGACCCACTGACGGTTTCCAGGCACCCTGACAGCCTGCAGCTGATGCCACTGTCCATAAAACTGGATTCATTACAATGTGCCCTTTATTTTATTCATCTGTTTGTTTGTCATTTATTCATGCTCATTGCACTGTCCGTGGAATAAACATTCATAGAAGGGACATTTCCCATTCACAATAATCTACTATGGACAAAGCTTATTTTGTCTGGTCTGATTATTGACTAGAACACTGCTACCACTCTGGAACAGAGAGAGAGAGATCCACCACTTCAGAACAGAGAGAGAGAGAGAGATCCACCACTTCAGAACAGAGAGAGAGAGAGATCCACCACTTCAGAACAGAGAGAGAGAGATCCACCACTTCAGAACAGAGAGAGAGAGAGAGATCCACCACTTCAGAACAGAGAGAGAGAGAGATCCACCACTTCAGAACAGAGAGAGAGAGAGATCCACCACTTCAGAACAGAGAGAGAGTGATCCACCACTTCAGATCAGAGCGAGAGAGATCCACCACTCTGGAACAGAGAGAAAGAGAGATCCACCACTCTGGAACAGAGAGAGAGTGATCCACCACTCTGGAACAGAGAGAGAGAGATCCACCACTTCAGATCAGAGAGAGAGAGATCCACCACTCTGGAACAGAGAGAGAGTGATCCACCACTCTGGAACAGAGAGAGAGAGATCCACCACTCTGGAACAGAGAGAGAGAGATCCACCACTCTGGAACAGAGAGAGAGTGATCCACCATTTCAGAACAGAGAGAGAGAGAGAGATCCACCACTTCAGAACAGAGAGAGAGAGAGAAATCCACCACTCTGGAACAGAGAGAGAGAGAGATCCACCACTCTGGAACAGAGAGAGAGAGAGATCCACCACTCTGGAACAGAGAGAGAGAGAGAGATCCACCACTCTGGAACAAAGAGAGAGAGAGAGATCCACCACTCTGGAACAGAGAGAGAGAGATCCACCACTGGAACAGAGAGAGAGAGAGAGATCCACCACTGGAACAGAGAGAGAGTGATCCACCACTCTGGAACAGAGAGAGAGAGAGATCCACCACTCTGGAACAGAGAGAGAGAGATCCACCACTCTGGAACAGAGAGAGAGAGAGATCCACCACTCTGGAGCAGAGAGAGAGAGAGATCCACCACTCTGGAACAGAGAGAGAGATCCACCACTTCAGAACAGAGAGAGAGTGATCCACCACTTCTGGAACAGAGAGAGAGAGAGATCCACCACTTCAGATCAGAGCGAGAGAGATCCACCACTCTCAGAACAGAGAGAGAGAGATCCACCACTCTCAGAACAGAGAGAGAGAGTGATCCACCACTCTCAGAACAGAGAGAGAGAGAGATCCACCACTCTCAGAACAGAGAGAGAGAGAGATCCACCACTCTGGAACAGAGAGAGAGAGAGATCCACCACTCTCAGAACAGAGAGAGAGAGAGATCCACCACTCTGGAACAGAGAGAGAGAGAGATCCACCACTCTCAGAACAGAGAGAGAGAGAGATCCACCACTCTCAGAACAGAGAGAAGAGAGAGATCCACCACTCTCAGAACAGAGAGAGAGGTGATCCACCACTCTCAGAACAGAGAGAGAGAGAGATCCACCACTTCAGATCAGAGCAGAGAGAGATCCACCACTTCAGAACAGAGAGAGAGATCCACCACTCTCAGAACAGAGAGAGAGTGATCCACCACTCTCAGAACAGAGAGAGAGAGAGATCCACCACTTGAACAGAGAGAGAGAGATCCACCACTCTGGAACAGAGAGAGAGATCCACCACTCTGGAACAGAGAGAGAGAGAGAGAGATCCACCACTTCAGAACAGAGAGAGAGAGAGATCCACCACTCTGGAACAGAGAGAGAGAGAGATCCACCACTTCAGAACAGAGAGAAGAGAGATCCACCACTCTCGGAACAGAGAGAGAGAGAGATCCACCACTCTGGAACAGAGAGAGAGAGAGATCCACCACTCTCAGAGCAGAGAGAGAGAGAGATCCACCACTCTCGGAGCAGAGAGAGAGAGAGATCCACCACTCTGGAACAGAGAGAGAGAGAGATCCACCACTCTCGGAACAGAGAGAGAGAGAGATCCACCACTCTGGAACAGAGAGAGAGAGATCCACCACTCTGGAGCAGAGAGAGAGAGAGATCCACCACTTCTGGAACAGAGAGAGAGAGAGATCCACCACTCTGGAACAGAGAGAGAGACAGATCCACCACTCTCGGAACAGAGAGAGAGTGATCCACCACTCTGGAACAGAGAGAGAGATCCACCACTTCAGAACAGAGAGAGAGAGATCCACCACTCTGGAACAGAGAGAGAGATCCACCACTCTGGAACAGAGAGAGAGAGAGAGAGAGATCCACCACATCAGAACAGAGAGAGAGTGATCCACCACTTCAGAACAGAGAGAGAGAGTGATCCACCACTTCAGAACAGAGAGAGAGAGAGATCCACCACTCCAGAACAGAGAGAGAGAGAGATCCACCACTCTGGAACAGAGAGAGAGAGAGATCCACCACTTCAGAACAGAGAGAGAGAGAGATCCACCACTTCAGAACAGAGAGAGAGAGAGATCCACCACTCTGGAACAGAGAGAGAGAGAGATCCACCACTTCAGAACAGAGAGAGAGAGAGATCCACCACTCTGGAACAGAGAGAGAGAGAGATCCACCACTTCAGAACAGAGAGAGAGAGAGATCCACCACTTCAGAACAGAGAGAGAGAGAGATCCACCACTCTGGAACAGAGAGAGAGACAGATCCACCACTTCAGAACAGAGAGAGAGTGATCCACCACTCTGGAACAGAGAGAGAGAGATCCACCACTTCAGAACAGAGAGAGAGAGATCCGCCACTTCAGAACAGAGAGAGAGAGATCCACCACTTCAGAACAGAGAGAGAGAGAGAGATCCACCACTCTGGAACAGAGAGAGAGTGATCCACCACTTCAGAACAGAGAGAGAGTGATCCACCACTCTGGAACAGAGAGAGAGAGAGATCCACCACTCTGGAACAGAGAGAGAGAGATCCACCACTCTGGAACAGAGAGAGAGAGATCCACCACTCTGGAACAGAGAGAGAGAGATCCACCACTTCAGAACAGAGAGAGAGTGATCCACCACTTCAGAACAGAGAGAGAGAGATCCACCACTTCAGAACAGAGAGAGAGAGATCCACCACTCTGGAACAGAGAGAGAGAGATCCACCACTTCAGAACAGAGAGAGAGTGATCCACCACTTCAGAACAGAGAGAGAGAGATCCACCACTTCAGAACAGAGAGAGAGAGATCCACCACTTCAGAACAGAGAGAGAGAGATCCACCACTCTGGAACAGAGAGAGAGAGATCCACCACTTCAGAACAGAGAGAGAGTGATCCACCACTTCAGAACAGAGAGAGAGAGATCCACCACTTCAGAACAGAGAGAGAGTGATCCACCACTTCAGAACAGAGAGAGAGAGATCCACCACTTCAGAACAGAGAGAGAGTGATCCACCACTTCAGAACAGAGAGAGAGTGATCCACCACTTCAGAACAGAGAGAGAGAGATCCACCACTTCAGAACAGAGAGAGAGAGATCCACCACTTCAGAACAGAGAGAGAGAGATCCACCACTTCAGAACAGAGAGAGAGAGATCCACCACTCTGGAACAGAGAGAGAGAGATCCACCACTTCAGAACAGAGAGAGAGTGATCCACCACTTCAGAACAGAGAGAGAGAGATCCACCACTTCAGAACAGAGAGAGAGTGATCCACCACTTCAGAACAGAGAGAGAGAGATCCACCACTTCAGAACAGAGAGAGAGTGATCCACCACTTCAGAACAGAGAGAGAGTGATCCACCACTTCAGAACAGAGAGAGAGAGATCCACCACTTCAGAACAGAGAGAGAGTGATCCACCACTTCAGAACAGAGAGAGAGAGAGATCCACCACTTCAGAACAGAGAGAGAGAGAGATCCACCACTTCAGAACAGAGAGAGAGATCCACCACTTCAGAACAGAGAGAGAGTGATCCAGAGTGATGAATCAGAACGTTCACCTACTGTATGCTTCTGTTACTTTGTTGCAAGACAACAGTCATCCAGATAATGGGGATACAACCCTGTCCTTCCCAGGAAATCAAAGAAGTAAAAGCAGTTGAATAGCTGTCGCTCTCTCTCTTTACAATCTCTCCTGTCCATCCTTCCCATTCTCTCCCTTCCTTACATTTTAGCCTTCCTTCTTTTCTCCCCTTCTCTCAATCACTTCCACCCTCCTCTCCCCCATTCTTTCTCTCTCTCTTTCTCTCTCTCTCTCCCCCTCTTGCTCCCCTCCCTCTCTTTTTCTCCCCATCACTCTATTTCTCTCTACCCACCGCTCTCTCTCTCCCCACCTCCCTCTGCTTCTCTCTCCCCAACAATCCTCTCTCCCTCTCTCCCCCCCTCTCTCCCCCTTTCCCACCCACTTGCCCCCCTCTCTCTCTCTCTCCTTCTCTTTCTCCCCACCCATCTCTCTCCTCTCTCCCCACCCCCCTCTCTCTCCTTTTTATCCCCACCTCTCTCTCTCCCTCTCTCCCACCTCTCTCCCACCTCTCTCCCACCTCCCTCTCTCCTTCTCTTTCTCCCCACCTCTCTCTCCTCATCCCCCTCTCTCCCACCTCTCTCTCTGTCTCTCTCCCCACCCCTCTCTCTTTCTCTCCCCCTATCTCTCTCTCTCCTCTCTCCCCACCCCTCTCTCTCCTCTCTCCCCACCTCTCTCTCTCTTTCTCTCCCCCTATCTCTCTCTCTGTCTCTCTCCCCACCCCTCTCTCTTTCTCTCTCCCCTCCTCTCTCTCTGTCTCTTTCTTTCTTAAACGCACACCACATCTTCTTGTAATGCCCGTGTTAAATTTGATTAATCATTGTTAGACACATCAGTCCACTAATATGATCACATGATAATTGCCTAATCAGTTGATTGGGACCATGTATTAAGGTCTGGTTGCTGTTATATGGTCATGTATTAAAGGTCTGGTTCCTGTTATATGGTCATGTATTAAAGGTCTGGTTCCTGTTATATGGTCATGTATTAAGGTCTGGTTCCTGTTATATGGTCATGTATTAAGGTCTGGTTGCTGTTATATGGTCATGTATTAAAGGTCTGGTTCCTGTTATATGGTCATGTATTAAGGTCTGGTTCCTGTTATATGGTCATGTATTAAAGGTCTGGTTGCTGTTATATGGTCATGTATTAAGGTCTGGTTGCTGTTATATGGTCATGTATTAAGGTCTGGTTCCTGTTATATGGTCATGTAGTAAGGTCTGGATGCTGTTATATGGTCATGTATTAAAGGTCTGGTTCCTGTTATATGGTCATGTATTAAGGTCTGGTTCCTGTTATATGGTCATGTATTAAAGGTCTGGTTGCTGTTATATGGTCATGTATTAAAGGTCTGGTTCCTGTTATATGGTCATGTATTAAAGGTCTGGTTCCTGTTATATGGTCATGTATTAAAGGTCTGGATGCTGTTATATGGTCATGTATTAAAGGTCTGGTTCCTGTTATATGGTCATGTATTAAAGGTCTGGTTCCTGTTATATGGTCATGTATTAAAGGTCTGGTTGCTGTTATATGGTCATGTATTAAAGGTCTGGTTCCTGTTATATGGTCATGTATTAAGGTCTGGTTCCTGTTATATGGTCATGTATTAAAGGTCTGGTTGCTGTTATATGGTCATGTATTAAGGTCTGGTTCCTGTTATATGGTCATGTATTAAGGTCTGGTTCCTGTTATATGGTCATGTATTAAGGTCTGGTTCCTGTTATATGGTCATGTATTAAAGGTCTGGTTGCTGTTATATGGTCATGTATTAAGGTCTGGTTGCTGTTATATGGTCATGTATTAAGGTCTGGATGCTGTTATATGGTCATGTATTAAAGGTCTGGTTGCTGTTATATGGTCATGTATTAAGGTCTGGTTGCTGTTATATGGTCATGTATTAAGGTCTGGTTCCTGTTATATGGTCATGTATTAAGGTCTGGATGCTGTTATATGGTCATGTATTAAAGGTCTGGTTCCTGTCATATGGTCATGTATTAAAGGTCTGGTTGCTGTTATATGGTCATGTATTAAAGGTCTGGTTGCTGTTATATGGTCATGTATTAAAGGTCTGGTTCCTGTTATATGGTCATGTATTAAAGGTCTGGTTCCTGTTATATGGTCATGTATTAAAGGTCTGGATGCTGTTATATGGTCATGTATTAAAGGTCTGGTTCCTGTTATATGGTCATGTATTAAAGGTCTGGTTCCTGTTATATGGTCATGTATTAAAGGTCTGGTTGCTGTTATATGGTCATGTATTAAAGGTCTGGTTCCTGTTATATGGTCATGTATTAAGGTCTGGTTCCTGTTATATGGTCATGTATTAAAGGTCTGGTTGCTGTTATATGGTCATGTATTAAGGTCTGGTTCCTGTTATATGGTCATGTATTAAGGTCTGGTTCCTGTTATATGGTCATGTATTAAAGGTCTGGTTGCTGTTATATGGTCATGTATTAAAGGTCTGGTTGCTGTTATATGGTCATGTATTAAGGTCTGGTTCCTGTTATATGGTCATGTATTAAGGTCTGGTTCCTGTTATATGGTCATGTATTAAAGGTCTGGTTGCTGTTATATGGTCATGTATTAAGGTCTGGTTCCTGTTATATGGTCATGTATTAAAGGTCTGGTTCCTGTTATATGGTCATGTATTAAGGTCTGGTTGCTGTTATATGGTCATGTATTAAGGTCTGGTTGCTGTTATATGGTCATGTATTAAAGGTCTGGTTGCTGTTATATGGTCATGTATTAAAGGTCTGGTTCCTGTTATATGGTCATGTATTAAAGGTCTGGTTGCTGTTATATGGTCATGTATTAAGGTCTGGTTGCTGTTATATGGTCATGTATTAAGGTCTGGTTCCTGTTATATGGTCATGTATTAAGGTCTGGATGCTGTTATATGGTCATGTATTAAAGGTCTGGTTCCTGTCATATGGTCATGTATTAAAGGTCTGGTTGCTGTTATATGGTCATGTATTAAAGGTCTGGTTGCTGTTATATGGTCATGTATTAAAGGTCTGGTTGCTGTTATATGGTCATGTATTAAGGTCTGGTTCCTGTTATATGGTCATGTATTAAGGTCTGGTTCCTGTTATATGGTCATGTATTAAAGGTCTGGTTGCTGTTATATGGTCATGTATTAAAGGTCTGGTTGCTGTTATATGGTCATGTATTAAGGTCTGGTTCCTGTTATATGGTCATGTATTAAGGTCTGGTTCCTGTTATATGGTCATGTATTAAAGGTCTGGTTGCTGTTATATGGTCATGTATTAAGGTCTGGTTCCTGTTATATGGTCATGTATTAAGGTCTGGTTCCTGTTATATGGTCATGTATTAAAGGTCTGGTTGCTGTTATATGGTCATGTATTAAGGTCTGGTTGCTGTTATATGGTCATGTATTAAAGGTCTGGTTCCTGTTATATGGTCATGTAGTAAGGTCTGGATGCTGTTATATGGTCATGTATTAAAGGTCTGGTTCCTGTTATATGGTCATGTATTAAGGTCTGGTTGCTGTTATATGGTCATGTATTAAAGGTCTGGTTGCTGTTATATGGTCATGTATTAAAGGTCTGGTTCCTGTTATATGGTCATGTATTAAAGGTCTGGATGCTGTTATATGGTCATGTATTAAAGGTCTGGTTCCTGTTATATGGTCATGTATTAAAGGTCTGGTTGCTGTTATATGGTCATGTATTAAAGGTCTGGTTCCTGTTATATGGTCATGTATTAAAGGTCTGGATGCTGTTATATGGTCATGTATTAAGGTCTGGTTCCTGTTATATGGTCATGTATTAAGGTCTGGTTCCTGTTATATGGTCATGTATTAAAGGTCTGGTTGCTGTTATATGGTCATGTATTAAAGGTCTGGTTGCTGTTATATGGTCATGTATTAAAGGTCTGGTTCCTGTTATATGGTCATGTATTAAAGGTCTGGTTGCTGTTATATGGTCATGTATTAAAGGTCTGGTTCCTGTTATATGGTCATGTATTAAAGGTCTGGTTGCTGTTATATGGTCATGTATTAAAGGTCTGGTTCCTGTTATATGGTCATGTATTAAAGGTCTGGTTCCTGTTATATGGTCATGTATTAAAGGTCTGGTTGCTGTTATATGGTCATGTATTAAGGGTCTGGTTGCTGTTATATGGTCATGTATTAACTTTCCGAAAGCACCGTACCTTAAAATGGATCAGAAAACCTGGTGTGACCACCATTTCCCTCATGCAGCGCGACACATCTCTTCCCATAGAGTTGATCAGGCTGTTGATTGAGGCCTGTGGAATGTTGTCCCACTCCTCTTCAATGGCTGTGTGTAGTTGCTGGAGTGTGGCGGGAACTGTAACACGCTGTCATACACGCCGATCCAGAGCATCCCAAACATGCTCAATGGTTGACATGTCTGGTGAGTATGCAGGCCATGGAAAACGTGGGAAATTTTCAGCTTCCAGGAATTGTGTACATGGGGCTGTGCATTATCATGCTGAAACATGAGGTGATGGCAGCAGATGAATGGCACGACAATGGGCCTCAGGATCTTGTCACGGTATCTCTGTTAATTGAAATTGCTATATATAAAATGCAATTGTTTTCGTTGTATCTCCATACCATAAGCCCACCGCCACCATGGGGCAATCTGTTCACAACATTGACATCAGCAAACCACTCACCCACACGACGCCATACACGCAGTCTGCCATCTGTCCGGGTACAGTTGAAACCAGGATTCATCCGTGAAGAGCACACTTCTCCAGCATGCCAGTGGCCATCAAAGGTGAGCCTTTTCCCACTGAAGTTGGTTACGATGCAGAACTGCAGTCAGTTCAAAACCCCGGTGAGGAAGACGAGCACACAGATGAGCTTCCCTGAGACGGTTTCTGACAGTTTGTGCAGAAATTCTTCGGTTGTACCCACAGGTTCATCAGCTGTCTGGGGGGATGTTCTCAGACAATCCCACAGGTGAAGATGCTGGATGTGGAGGATGTTCTCAGACAATCCCACAGGTGAAGAGGCTGGATGTGGAGGATGTTCTCAGACAATCCCACAGGTGAAGAGGCTGGATGTGGAGGATGTTCTCAGACAATCCCACAGGTGAAGAGGCTGGATGTGGAGGATGTTCTCAGACAATCCCACAGGTGAAGAGGCTGGATGTGGAGGATGTTCTCAGACAATCCCACAGGTGAAGATGCTGGATGTGGAGGATGTTCTCAGACAATCCCACAGGTGAAGAGGCTGGATGTGGAGGATGTTCTCAGACAATCCCACAGGTGAAGATGCTGGATGTGGAGGATGTTCTCAGACAATCCCACAGGTGAAGATGCTGGATATGGAGGATGTTCTCAGACAATCCCACAGGTGAAGAGGCTGGATGTGGAGGATGTTCTCAGACAATCCCACAGGTGAAGATGCTGGATGTGGAGGATGTTCTCAGACAATCCCACAGGTGAAGAGGCTGGATGTGGAGGATGTTCTCAGACAATCCCACAGGTGAAGAGGCTGGATGTGGAGGATGTTCTCAGACAATCCCACAGGTGAAGATGCTGGATGTGGAGGATGTTCTCAGACAATCCCACAGGTGAAGATGCTGGATGTGGAGGATGTTCTCAGACAATCCCACAGGTGAAGATGCTGGATATGGAGGATGTTCTCAGACAATCCCACAGGTGAAGAGGCTGGATGTGGAGGATGTTCTCAGACAATCCCACAGGTGAAGATGCTGGATGTGGAGGATGTTCTCAGACAATCCCACAGGTGAAGAGGCTGGATGTGTAGGATGTTCTCAGACAATCCCACAGGTGAAGAGGCTGGATGTGGATGATGTTCTCAGACAATCCCACAGGTGAAGAGGCTGGATGTGGAGGATGTTCTCAGACAATCCCACAGGTGAAGATGCTGGATATGGAGGATGTTCTCAGACAATCCCACAGGTGAAGAGGCTGAATGTGGAGGTCCTGGGCTGGTTACACGTGGTCTATAGTTGTGAGGCCAGTTGGATGTACTGCCAAATTCTCAAAAACGACGTTGGCTTATGGCCGAGAAATTAACATTACATTTTCTGTCAACAGCTCTGGTAGACATTCCTGCAGTCAGCATGCCAATTGCACGATCCCTTCAAAACTTGAGACGTCTGTGGTATTGTGGTGTGGGACAAACCTGCACATTTTAGAGTGGCTTTGTATTGTGTCCAGAGTGTCCTTCTATTGTTCCCAGCACAAGGTGCACCTGTGACCATTCTATTTAATCAGCTTCTTGATATGCCACACCTGTCAGGTGGATGGATTATCTTGGCAAATGAGAAATATTCACTTAACAGGGATGCAAACACATTTGTGCACAACCCTTTAATTTAATAAGCTTTTTGTGTGTATGGACATTTTCTGGGATCTTTTATTTCAGCTCATGAAACATGGGATCAACACATTTTACATGTTGCATTTATATTTTTGTTTAGTGTAGTACCCAACATCCAATTTGGACCAAGCATCTTCCTACCAATGAGTAAGACATGAAGAATATTTTTGTTGCCAAAAGCCACCCACGGACCCCACTACACCCCCACTAACCAGTATCTGTTCTCTATGTTTGACAAGTAGTATGAAGCTGTAGATTGGCTTATTTCTTCCCCATACTATGTAATGTATTCCCTGTTTCTTTCCCCCTGCGAAGAGAAATTAGTCATGAAAGTCGCTTGCATTATTTACCAGGTATTTGAAAATGATTATTTTCAAAAGTATAAAATACTTTTCCAATAGTAGTGTGTGTGTGTCACATGGCCAAGCCAATCCAACAAATTGATTTATTTTTCTTCTTTAATATCTCTGTCTCTGTCTCTCTGTGTCTCTGTCTCTCTGTGTCTCTGTCTCTCTGTGTCTCTACCTCACTCTGTCTCTGTCTCTGTCTCTGTCTCTCTCTCTCTCTCTCTCTCTCTCTCTCTCTCTCTCTCTCTCTCTCTCTCTCTCTCTCTCTCTCTCTCTCTCTCTCTCTCTCTCTCTCTCTCTGTCTCTGTCTCTGTCTCTCTGTCTCTCAATCGCTCTCACTCACTCCACCTTTTCTCTTTCCATCTCTCTCTGTCTCGTCTTTACGACTTAAGATGGAGAAATTTGATAAACACCTTAGGAGGTCACCTATCAGTCCCCTTCCCTCTCTTTCTCTCCCTTCTCTCGTTTATATACACTGCTCAAAAAAATAAAGGGAACACTTAAACAACACAATGTAACTCCAAGTCAATCACACTTCTGTGAAATCAAACTGTCCACTTAGGAAGCAACACTGATTGACAATAAATTTCACATGCTGTTGTGCAAATGGAATAGACAAAAGGTGGAAATTATAGGCAATTAGCAAGACACCCCCAATAAAGGAGTGGTTCTGCAGGTGGTGACCACAGACCACTTCTCAGTTCCTATAGGAACCTGCAGAACCACTCCTCCATCTTAAATTTTTTTGAGCAGTGTATATCTCTCTCCTCTATCTATCTCTGCCCACCTCCTCTCACTCTCTCTCCTCTCTCTCCTTCCTCTCACTCTCTCTCCTCTCTCTCCTTCCTCTCACTCTCTCTTCTCTCTCTCCTTCCTCTCACTCTCTCCTCTCTCTCTCCTTCCTCTCACTCTCTCTCCTCTCTCTCCTTCCTCTCACTCTCTCTCTCCTTCCTCTCACTCTCTCTCCTCTCTCTCCTTCCTCTCACTCTCTCTCCTCTCTCTCCTTCCTCTCACTCTCTCTCCTTTCTCTCACTCTCTCTCCTTCCTCTCACTCTCTCTCCTCTCTCTCCTTCCTCTCACTCTCTCTCCTCTCTCCTTCCTCTCACTCTCTCTCCTCTCTCTCCTTCCTCTCACTCTCTCTCCTCCTCTATCTTTCTTCCTCCTCCCTCTTTATCTCAGTGGGAAGAGAGGAGAGTGGGTTCACTTCACAAAACCCTTCACTCACACAATAATTATACATCTTTAAGCCAGCAACTTAACAGCACAACACACACACGGAGAGACAGAGAGGGAAACAGAGAGAGAGAGAGAGAGAGAGACAGAGATATCAGACCACAGCAAAATCACAGTCTACTTGAACAGAGCAATACTCAATCATGAGGCATCAAAGCCAAAGGAACTGAGTAACATTAAGAAATGCTATAGATGGAAGGAATGCAGTTTGGAAACCTACCAAAAAACAATTAGGCAACAGCAAATTCAATCCCTTTTAGACAACTTCCTGGGTAAAATGTTCCACTGCAATAGTGAAGGTGTAAACTTGGCAGTAGAAAATCTTAACAGTATATTTGACCTCTCAGCTTCCCTATCAAATCTAAAAATCTCAAATAGAAAACCGAAGAAAATGAACAACAATGACAAATGGTTTGATAAAGAATGCAAAAATCTAAGAAATAAATTGAGGAACCTGTCCAACCAAAAACATAGAGACCCGGAAAACCTGAGTCTACGCCTTCACTATGGCGAATCACTAAAACAATACAGAAATACACTACGGAAAAAGAAGGAACAGCACGTCAGAAATCAGCTCAATGTAATTGAAGACTCCATAGACTCTAACCAATTCTGGGAAAATTGGAAAACACTAAACAAACAACAACACGAAGAATTATCTATCCAAAATGGAGATGTATGGGTAAACCACTTCTCCAATCTTTTTGGCTCTATAACAAAGAATAAAGAACAAAAACATATACATGATCAAATACAAATCCTAGAATCAACTATTAAAGACTACCAGAACCCATTGGATTCTCCAATTACCTTGAATGAGTTACAGGACAAAATAAAAACCCTCAAACCCAAAAAGGCCTGTGGTGTTGATGGTATCCTTAATGAAATGATCAAATATACAGACAACAAATTCCAATTGGCTATACTAAAACTCTTTAACATCGTCCTTAGCTCTGGCATCTTCCCCAATATTTGGAACCAAGGACTGATCACCCCAATCCACAAAAGTGGAGACAAATTTGACCCCAATAACTACCGTGGAATATGCGTCAACAGTAACCTTGGGAAAATACTCTGCATTATCATTAACAGCAGACTCGTACATTTCCTCAATGAAAACAATGTACTGAGCAAATGTCAAATTGGCTTTTTACCAAATTACCGTACAACAGACCATGTATTCACCCTACACACCCTAATTGACAACCAAACAAACCAAAACAAAGGCAAAGTCTTCTCATGCTTTGTTGATTTCAAAAAAGCCTTCGACTCAATTTGGCATGAGGGTCTGCTATACAAATTGATGGAAAGTGGTGTTGGGGGTAAAACATACGACATCATAAAATCCATGTACACAAACAACAAGTGTGCGGTTAAAATTGGCAAAAAACACACACATTTCTTCACACAGGGTCGTGGGGTGAGACAGGGATGCAGCTTAAGCCCCACCCTCTTCAACATATATATCAACGAATTGGCGCGGGCACTAGAACAGTCTGCAGCACCCGGTCTCACCCTACTAGAATCCGAAGTCAAATGTCTACTGTTTGCTGATGATCTGGTGCTTCTGTCACCAACCAAGGAGGGCCTACAGCAGCACCTAGATCTTCTGCACAGATTCTGTCAGACCTGGGCCCTGACAGTAAATCTCAGTAAGACCAAAATAATGGTGTTCCAAAAAAGGTCCAGTCGCCAGGACCACAAATTCCATCTAGACACCGTTGCCCTAGAGCACACAAAAAACTATACATACCTCGGCCTAAACATCAGCACCACAGGTAGCTTCCACAGAGCTGTGAACGATCTGAGAGACAAGGCAAGAAGGGCATTCTATGCCATCAAAAGGAACATAAATTTCAACATACCAATTAGGATCTGGCTAAAAATACTTGAATCAGTCATAGAGCCCATTGCCCTTTATGGTTGTGAGGTCTGGGGTCCGCTCACCAACCAAGATTTCACAAAATGGGACAAACACCAAATTGAGACTCTGCATGCAGAATTCTGCAAAAATATCCTCCGTGTACAACGTAGAACACCAAATAATGCATGCAGAGCAGAATTAGGCCGATACCCACTAATTATCAAAATCCAGAAAAGAGCCGTTAAATTCTACAACCACCTAAAAGGAAGCGATTCCCAAACCTTCCATAACAAAGCCATCACCTACAGAGAGATGAACCTGGAGAAGAGTCCCCTAAGCAAGCTGGTCCTAGGGCTCTGTTCACAAACACAAACACACCCCACAGAGCCCCAGGACAACAGCACAATTAGACCCAACCAAATCATGAGAAAACAAAAAGATAATTACTTGACACATTGGAAAGAATTAACAAAAAAACAGAGCAAACTAGAATGCTATTTGGCCCTAAACAGAGAGTATACAGTGGCAGAATACCTGACCACTGTGACTGACCCAAACTTAAGGAAAGCTTTGACTATGTACAGACTCAGTGAGCATAGCCTTGCTATTGAGAAAGGCCGCCGTAGGCAGACATGGCTCTCAAGAGAAGACAGGCTATGTGTTCACTGCCCACAAAGATATGGAGAAAGAGAGAGAGACAGAGAGGGACAGACAGAGAGAGAGAGAGAGAGAGAGAGAGAGAGAGAGAGAGAGAGACAGAGATATGGAGAAAGAGAGAGAGAGACAGAGAGAAAGACAGAGAGAGAGAGAGAGAGACAGAGAAAGAGAGAGACAGAGAGAGAGAGACAGAGAGAAAGACAGAGAGAGAGAGACACACAGAGAGAAAGACAGAGAGAGAGAGAGACACAGAGAGAAAGACAGAGAGAGAGACACAGAGAGAAAGACAGAAAGAGAGAGAGACACAGAGAGAGAGAGAGAGAAATACAGAGAGAGAGAGACAGCGAGACAGAGACAGAGAGAGAGACAGAGAGGGACAGACAGAGAGAGAGAGACAGAGAGGGACAGACAGAGAGAGAGAGACAGCGAGACAGAGAGACAGAGAGAGAGACAGAGAGGGACAGACAGAGAGAGAGAGACAGAGAGGGACAGACAGAGAGAGAGAGACAGCGAGACAGACAGAGAGAGAGAGAGACAGAGAGGGACAGACAGAGAGAGAGAGACAGACAGAGAGAGAGAGACAGAGAGGGACAGACAGAGAGAGAGAGACAGAGCGATAATGCAGTGAGCAATCTCAGCATTAAGATGTGTGGCCCGTTGCCATGAGAAAAGGGTAACCAGTGGAGCACAAACAACATTGTAAATACCACCTATATTTATCTGTTTATTTATCTACCCTTTCATACTTCAACTACTTACAAATCAATATGTTTTTGAAATTTTTGTGAGTTTGGTGTTTACAACTGTTTCCCTTGTTTGTTTTCCTTTTGTTTATTGTGTATTCCATTTGCTTTGGCAATGTAAACATATGGTTCCCATGCCAACAAAGCTCTTGAGTTGATTTGAATTGAGAGAGAGAGAGAGAGAGAGAGAGAGAGAGAGAGAGAGAGAGAGAGAGAGAGAGAGAGAGACAGAGACAGAGACAGAGACAGAGACAGAGACAGAGACAGAGACAGAGACAGAGAGAGAGAGAGAGAGAGAGAGAGAGAGAGAGAGAGAGAGAGAGAGAGAGAGAGAGAGAGAGAGAGAGACAGAGAGAGAGAGAGAGAGAGACAGAGACAGAGACAGAGACAGAGACAGAGACAGAGAGAGAGAGAGAGAGAGAGAGAGAGAGAGAGAGAGAGAGAGAGAGAGAGACAGAGAGAGAGAGAGAGAGAGAGAGACAGAGACAGAGACAGAGAGAGAGAGAGAGAGAGAGAGAGAGAGAGAGAGAGAGAGAGAGAGAGAGAGAGAGAGAGAGAGAGAGAGAGAGAGAGAGAGAGAGAGAGACAGAGAGAGAGAGAGAGAGAGAGAGAGAGCAGAGACAGAGACAGAGACAGAGACAGAGACAGAGACGAGAGAGAGAGAGAGAGAGAGAGAGAGAGAGAGAGAGAGAGAGAGAGAGAGAGAGAGAGAGAGAGAGAGACAGAGAGAGAGAGAGAGAGAGAGAGAGAGAGAGAGAGAGAGACAGACAGAGACAGAGACAGAGACAGAGACAGAGACAGAGACAGAGACAGAGACAGAGAGAGAGAGAGAGAGAGAGAGAGAGAGAGAGAGAGAGAGAGAGAGAGAGAGAGAGAGAGACAGAGACAGAGACAGAGACAGAGACAGAGACAGAGAGAGAGAGAGAGAGAGAGAGAGAGAGAGAGAGAGAGAGAGAGAGAGAGAGAGAGAGAGAGAGAGAGAGACAGAGACAGAGACAGAGACAGAGACAGAGAGAGAGAGAGAGAGAGAGAGAGAGAGAGAGAGAGAGAGAGAGAGAGAGAGAGAGAGAGAGAGACTAAGAGAGACAAAGACTATCAGAATCCTGTGGATACCCAAATTACAGAAGAAGAATTATTGGAAAAAATATGCAATCTCCAACCCAAAAAGGCCTGTGGTGCTGTTGGGATTTTAAATGAAATGATCAAATATACAGACCACAAATTCAAATTGGCTATACTCAAACTCTTCAACATTATCCTCACTGCAGGTATTTTCCCCGATATTTGGAACCAGGGATTGATCACACCAATCTATAAAAATGGAGACAAATTTGACCCAAATAATTACAGAGGAATATGCGTTAACAGCAACTTGGGGAAAATTCTCTGCAGTATTATAAATAGCAGACTACATCATTTCCTTGACGAACACAACGTCCTGAGCAGAAGCCAGATTGGATTTCTAAAAAATTATCGTACAACAGACCACATTTACACCCTCCACACTCTAATTGATAAACAAGTTAACCAAAACAAAGGCAAAATCTACTCGTGTTTTGTAGATTTCAAGAAAGCATTTGATTCAATTTGGCACGAAGGTATTTTTTATAAACTAATAGAAAGTGGTATTGGAGGGAAAACATATGATTTTATTAAATCAATGTACACTAAAAACAAATGTGCGGTTAAAATTGGCAACAAGCAAACAGACTTCTTCTCTCAGGGGCGGGGAGTGAAACAGGGCTGCCCAATAAGTCCAACATTATTTAACATCTACATTAATGAATTGGCAAAAACATTAGAAGAATCGGCAGCACCTGGTATCACCCTACACAACACTGAAATCAAGTGTCTGCTGTACGCAGATGACCTGGTGCTGCTGTCTCCCACTAAAGAGGGGTTACAGCAACACCTAGATCATCTTCACAGGTTCTGTCAGACTTGGGCTCTGACCGTTAACCTAAAAAAAACAAATATAATGATATTCCAAAAAAGGTCCGGAAATAAGGATGACAAATATAAATTCTATTTGGACACAGTTCTATTAGAACACACCAAAAACTACACATATCTAGGACTAAATATCAGCAACACAGGTAGCTTTCACATGGCTGTGAATGAGCTGAGAGACAAAGCAAGAAGAGCATTCTATGCCATTAAAAGGAACATCAAAATTGAAATTCCAATTAGAATCTGGCTCAACATTTTTCAATCAGTTATAGAACCAATTGCTCTATATGGCAGTGAAGTATGGGGTCCGCTGTCTAATAATGAATTTACTAAATGGGACAAACATCCAATTGAAGTATTGCATGCAGAGTTTTGCAAGACTGTATTGCAAGTACAAAGAAAAACTCCAAATAACGCATGTAGGGCAGAATTGGGCCAATATCCCCTCCTCATTCGAATAGAAAAAAGAGCCATCAAATTTTACAACCATCTAAAAACAAGTGACCCTAAAACATTCCATCACACAGCTCTACAATGTCAAGAGATGAAACCAGAGAAGAGTCCCCTCAGCCAGCTGGTTCTGAGGCTCAGTTCACCAACCCAAACCAACCCCATAGAGCCTCGGGACAGCCCTCAGAAAATCTGGCCCAACCAAATCATCACAAAACAAAAAGAAAAATATCTAACCTATTGGAAAGACACCACAAAAAATCAAAGTAAACTTCAATGCTATTTGGCTCTAAACAGACAGTACATGGTGGCAGACTATCTGACCACTGTGACTGATAGAAAACTGAGGAAAACATTGACTAGGTACAGACTCAGTGAGCACAGTCTGGCTATAGAGACCGGTCGTCACAGACAAACCTGGCTGCCCAGGGAGGACAGGCTGTGCTCACTCTGCTCCAGGGGAGAGGTAGAGACAGAAGTGCATTTCCTACTACACTGTGACAAATACTCAGACCTAAGAGCATATTTCTTTCCCAAAATTATAATTCAATACAAAGAATTTGAAACTATAAAAGATGAAGAAAAATTCAAATATTTATTGGGTGAAAAGCCAAAATGTGCAGTTTTGGCAGCCAAATATGTGTCCTCCTGCCACAGCCTGAGGGACAGCCAGTGAAAAATGCAAAGTAATGTTGATAATATTTCCCATTTAGCTTAGTTTTGTTTTGTCTTTCGTACCAGGTCATATGTCTTCTCAGTCATGTTGACACTGGTCTACTACTGTTGCTTTAATGTATTGTTGTTCTGATTAATATTGTTGTTGTAGCTGTTATTAATGGTAATCCCATGTCCACTACTACTATTATTATTGCTGTTAATCCCACCATTTATTTATATATAAATATATATATATTTTGTGTATATATATACATATATATTTTATTTAAATTTTTCGATATGTATACTTTGACAATGTAAGTAATAATAACTTGCCATGTCAATAAAGTCAATTGAATTGAATTGAATTGAATTGAATTGAATTGAGAGAGAGAGCAGAGCTGAGGTGGATGTTAAATCTAGACTGAACTAGCAGGGTAGATGATGGACATCTTTCACTATCTGTCCATCAGACAGTCACTAAACTTACTATAGGCCTGCTAG
The DNA here is from genome assembly GCF_045679555.1 of Salvelinus alpinus. Classification (NCBI taxonomy): domain Eukaryota; kingdom Metazoa; phylum Chordata; class Actinopteri; order Salmoniformes; family Salmonidae; genus Salvelinus; species Salvelinus alpinus. The sequence goes on from NC_092116.1 coordinate 27,098,453, forward strand.
AGAAACCAGGCTGGTTAAACACACCACACATACACCACTGTTCAAAAGTTTGGGGTCACTTAGAAATGTCCTTGTTTTTGAAATAACATCAAATTGATCAGAAATACAGTGTAGACATTGTTAATGTTGTAAATGACTATTGTAGTGATTTGTACTGATTTTTTATGGAATATCTACATAGGCGTACAGAGGCCCATTATCAGCAACCATCACTCCTGTGTTCCAATGGCACGTTGTGTTAGCTAATCCAAGTTTATCATTTTAAAAGGCTAATTGATCATTAGAAAACCCTTTTGCAATTATATTAGCATAACTCAATGTCCTTGGAATTGAATTAAATTGAGAAACAGAGCGAGAGAGATAGAGAACTTCTTATTTCAATTCAGTTGAAATTTAAGGAGCTTTATTGACATGGGAAACATATGTTTACATTGCCTAAGCAAGTGAAATAGATAATAAACAAACGTGAAAAAAAACTATAAATATGTACAATAAACTTTACACTCACAAAAGTTTAAAAGGAATAGAGACATTTCAAACGTCATATTATGTCTCTATACCGTGTTGTAATGATGTGCAAATAGTCTCCACCACTTCCTCTTAGTGGGCCTACGGGAGTGTTCTGTGTCAAACCCTTTTATCCTTCCTCTTAGGGGCCTTTTGTATTCATAGGGGAGATCGAGGACACAAACACACACTCCAACAAGATTTCACGGATAAAATGTCAAATTTCGAAGGTTACGTTTAGGCGTTCATTCTGAAGGGTTACGTTAAGGGTTAAGGTTTGGGAGAATCACAACAAATAACAAGTGCCTCTCACTGGAATTGAACCCGAGACCCTCCGAGCCGGCGCCTGTGATCCATCCTTCCTCCCTGTGCACAACGCGCTAGCAAGCAGCAAGACTACTTGATGGTAATAGTGCTCACCGTTGCCATCTTCATGGGGACCTGGACAAATGTCGAATATCGCTTTGGACCCTCAGTGACCTGGCTGCACACACACACACACACACACACACACACACACACACACACACACACACACACACACACACACACACACACACACACACACACACACACACACACACACACACACACACACACACACACACACACACACACACACACACACACACACACACACACACACACACACAGAGCTTTTGTACTTGAGTGTTGTTAAAAAATGTCACAACGACAAGGAACAGAAGCACACACACATGTGTTATTGAGTCTCTGACCTCAGCCTTAAACCTGGTTGCTAATGCTAAACAAGTATTATATGCTATATGCTAAACAAGTATTCAAGAAGAAAAGGTTCAAGCAAAACAATACCTTGCCTCTCTTGTAGTCTCCCTGAGGGAAGGATGGCTTTGTCAAAGGAATCAAATACTGTTTCTAAAATGATATGCTAATAAAATACACACACACACGTATGCAAGAGAAACATGAAAAGCTTTTGTTGGAGAAGGATTTTTGTTTATCAGTAATATGCCTGTTTTGAGAGAGGAGCCATAACAGGCGTCTGTCTGTCTGTCTGTCTGTCTGTCTGTCTGTCTGTCTGTCTGTCTGTCTGTCTGTCTGTCTGTCTGTCTGTCTGTCTGTCTGTCTGTCTGTCTGTCTGTCTGTCTGTCTGTCTGTCTGTCTGTCTGTCTGTCTGACTGACTGACTGACTGACTGACTGACTGACTGACTGACTGACTGACTGACTGACTGACTCACTCACGCTTGCAACACAACACACAAAAGCAAACAAACGCAGACACAGGCTTGTAGGCTTGTAAATCCTTGGATTGTAATTACTGTTCTTTTAAACCAATGTGAAGAATAAAATCTGTCCTCTGAAAATGTGTCTTGTCCTCAAGAGACGGAGAGATGGAGTCTGGTGGAGTGTGTGTGTGTGTGTGTGTGTGTGTGTCTGGTGGAGTGTGTAGTTATTTAGGTTAAATAAGAGCAGTTTCTACAGTTCTTCAATGCTGAATTCATTTGACAATTTGCCACAGAATTTTACAGCAACAAATCGCAGCGCTCCGTTGGATAGCAACTGTTGCTCAAAAAAAGTGATTGTTTAAATTACTAAATAATTTAACAGCGCGTGATTAGTGCTTTTAGAGGTCTGTTCGGTTTCGGATCGATTATAAAAATAAATAAAAAATGTATTTTCACCGTGAAGCGTTGTAATGACAGTCCAACATACCTGAGAGTCTCCTCATTAAGATGTCTGTACAATGTTTATGACACTGTTTGATCTCATTGTGATCTCATTGTGATCTCATTGTGATCTCATTGTTATCTCATTGTGATCTCATTGTGATCTCATTGTGATCTCATTGTCGTCCCATTGTGATCTCATTGGGGTATAAATGGGGAATGGAGCTTCGCGAGCAAAATGTTGTCCGAGGTTGCAACCGTAACCAATGGGGCAGGGCTTAGCAAAGGGTCAATTGATTTGGACATAAAACTTCTCTCCAATAAGAATAGCCGATAACTAGTTTCAGCCATATTCAATCTATCAATCCACTGACAAATAAGTCTAAAGATGCTATGCAAATAGTCGCTTGCACACAGACACACGCACATACTTTACAAACACACACACACACACACACACATGCACACATGAGCACACACACACACACACACACACACACACACACACACACACACACACACACACACACACACACACACACACACACACACACACACACACACACACACACACACACACACACACACACACACACACACACACACACACTGGACACACACACACACACACAGCCTGAGGTGGCTAATGGCCCTGTTGAAACTGATGGAGTGTGTATTCCCATCAGACAGACCCTCTATTCTCCTTCTTTCACTACAGAATTAATCATCTAGAGAGAGAGGGAGGAAGGGAGTGAGGGGGGAGGGAGAGAGAGAGAGTAGGGAGGGAGGGAGGGAGGGAGAGAGATGAGGGAGGGAGGGAGAGAGATGAGGGAGGGAGGGAGGGAGAAGAGAGGGGGAGGGAGGGAGGGAGAGAGAGGAGGGAGGGAGAAGAGAGGGGGAGGGGTGGGAGAGAGAAGAGGGAGGGAGGGAGGGAAGAGAGAGGAGGGAGGGAGGGAGGTAGGGAGGGAGGGGAGAGAGAAGAGAGGGGGAGGGATGGGAGAGAGAGGAACTGAACCAAACCCAATTGATTTCTTAGAGGATGTATCTTGGACTTTAAGAGGATGTATCTTGGAATTTTAGAGGAATATCTTGGACTTTTAGAGGATGTATCTTGGACTTTTAGAGGATTATATTGGACTTTAAGAGGATGTACAGTGGGGAGAACAAGTATTTGATACACTGACGATTTTGCAGGTTTTCCTACTTACAAAGCATGTAGAGGTCTGTAATTTTTATCATAGGTACACTTCAACTATGAGAGACGGAATCTAAAACAAAAATCCAGAAAATCACATTGTATGATTTTTAAGTAATTAATTTGCATTTTATTGCATGACATAAGTATTTGATACATCAGAAAAGCAGAACTTAATATTTGGTACAGAAACCTTTGTTTGCAATTACAGAGATCATACGTTTCCTGTAGTTCTTGACTAGGTTTGCACACACTGCAGCAGGGATTTTGGCCCACTCCTCCCTACAGATCTTCTCCAGATCCTTCAGGTTTCGGGGCTGTCGCTGGGCAATACGGACTTTCAGCTCCCTCCAAAGATTTTCTATTGGGTTCAGGTCTGGAGACTGGCTAGGCCACTCCAGGACCTTGAGATGCTTCTTACGGAGCCACTCCTTAGTTGCCATGGCTGTGTGCTTCGTGTCGTTGTCATGCTGGAAGACCCAGCCACGACCCATCTTCAATGCTCTTACTGAGGGAAGGAGGTTGTTGGCCAAGATCTCGCGATACATGGCCCCATCCATCCTCCCCTCAATACGGTGCAGTCGTCCTGTCCCCTTTGCAGAAAAGCATCCCCAAAGAATGATGTTTCCACCTCCATGCTTCACGGTTGGGATGGTGTTCTTGGGGTTGTACTCATCCTTCTATTCCTCCAAACACGGCGAGTGGAGTTTAGAGCAAAAAGCTCTATTTTTGTCTCATCAGACCACATGACCTTCTCCCATTCCTCCTCTGGATCATCCAGATGGTCATTGGCAAACTTCAGACGGGCCTGGACATGCGCTGGCTTGAGCAGGGGGACCTTGCGTGCGCTGCAGGATTTTAATCCATGACGGCGTAGTGTGTTACTAATGGTTTTCTTTGAGACTGTGGTCCCAGCTCTCTTCAGGTCATTGACCAGGTCCTGCCGTGTAGTTCTGGGCTGATCCCTCACATTCCTCATGATCATTGATGCCCCACGAGGTGAGATCTTGCATGGAGCCCCAGACCGAGGGTGATTGACCGTCATCTTGAACTTCTTCCATTTTCTAATAATTGTGCCAACAGTTGTTGCCTTCTCACCAAGCTGCTTGCCTATTGTCCTGTAGCCCATCCCAGCCTTGTACAGGTCTACAATTTATCCCTGATGTCCTTACACAGCTCTCTGGTCTTGGCCATTGTGGAGAGGTTGGAGTCTGTTTGATTGAGTGTGTGGACAGGTGTCTTTTATACAGGTAACGAGTTCAAACAGGTGCAGTTAATACAGGTAATGAGTGGAGAACAGGAGGGCTTCTTAAAGAAAAACTAACAGGTCTGTGAGAGCCGGAATTCTTACTGGTTGGTAGGTGATCAAATACTTATGTCATGCAATAAAATGCAAATTAATTACTTAAAAATCATACAATGTGATTTTCTGGATTTTTGTTTTAGATTCCGTCTCTCACAGTTGAAGTGTACCTATGATAAAAATGACAGACCTCTACATGCTTTGTAAGTAGGAAAACCTGCAAAATCGGCAGTGTATCAAATACTTGTTCTCCCCACTGTATGTTGGATTTTTAGAGGCCGTATCTTGGATTTTTAGAGGACGTATTATGGACTTTTAGAGGATGTATCATGGACTTTTAGAGGATGTATCTTGGACTTTTAGAGGATGTATCTTGGACTTTTAGAGGATGTATGTTGGACTTTAAGATGATTATGTTGGAGCCATGAGTACAGCAGCTAGGGGAATGATGCAGGGTGTAGAGTTGAACAGGGTTGCTAAGTGTGCTGATAAGGGATTAACAGCAAGAGAGTGAGAGCGAGAGAGAGACCCTTAAATTGAAATTGAATTGAGCGAGAAAGAGAGGGAGATAGAGAGAGAGAAAATTATCGAAACAGAAATCGAAAACCATTATTTTTTTTCATAATCGAAACGAAACCAAGCTGAGCACTAAAAGAGAGAGAAAGAAAGAGATAGAGAGAAAGTTTAGAAAAAGAGAAAGGGAAAGTTTAGAAAGAGAGAGAGAGAAAGTTTAGAAAGAGAGAAAGGGAAAGTTTAGAAAGAGAGAGAGCGAGAGAGAGAGAGAGAGAGAGAGAGAGGAGGGAGAGAGAGAGAGAGAGAGAGAGAGAGAGAGAGGTCACGGTCAGATGAGCTCCTGCATTTTTCAGCATTTTCTTTAAAAAAGATACATTTAGAGTTAGATAAACTTGGATTTTTTGTCAGGAACACATACAGGATGCTACCCTCTACAACATAACCCTCACTTCAAATCAAAACTCAAAACCTACAACCTTATTTTGGACGGAATTACGGAATCACCTGAAAATTTCACAAATACCAAGGATTATACAGCAAATCCTCTGGAAAACAACAGAAACCTGAAAACACCACCCAACCTGGAACTGAGTGAGTAATGTTTAGTCTGAAACTATATTCTATTTCCAAAAGCCAAGAAGAAAAATACATGACATTACTTTATAAGGACTGAATGGTAACATAATTCTGCCAAGCTTGATACAAATTCAACTAGCACTTAAGTGTCAAGTGAGAGGTGTCAAAGCCCATTAGCCCAACAATGGCAGGAAGAGTCGAATAGTCTACCCCAACCAAATGGAGAGGCCTTAGAAGCTGCCTCCCGCTGTTCAGAGGTAATTAAAATACAGTACCCTGGGATTGCAAAGAATGATAAGGCAAGAAAAGATCACAAAATGAAGCTCCTTATGGAAAATCAAGAGACACTTTTTGCTGACTATTACAAAAATGGGAACATCAGCAACCTTATCTTCCACACAAACCATCCAGTGGCATGGCACAGTGCTATATTAGCACACTACCCCTCTGTTAAGAGAGGGGGGATTAACGAGGGGTGGAAACTCAGGATACTTGACAACGAGGACTCTGAGTCAGCTAATATAAATCTATATAAGTCTGGAACAGTATTGGTACAGGGCAATCACAAACAGTTTCAGCTGGACTTTCATCTAATCAAAGAATTAGCCCAGCAGGAGAAGCTCTCCCTTGATAAAGATACCCCCACCCAAAGCGGGTCAGACCAGACGTCTTCATCATATAATCACACAGACGAGCGAGCAACCCTCAGCAGACAGTCTACCTCCCAGTACAGAGTACTTCTCCCTCATTGAAATGAAGGATAAATTCACCCAGCTGGAGGTAAGGCAGGTGGAGCTGGAACAGCAGGTGATCACACTCCAGTCAGCACAGACCCAGACAACAGTCCAGCACAACAACACCCCCTTAACCAGACCTGGAGAGCTGGAGGTGGAGAAAGACATATCTGCACTATGGACAGTGGTGAGACAACATCAACAGGAGAAAGAGCAGAAGCAGGAGCAGAACAGAGCACTAGAGGAGAGGATCAGACTACAGGAGGAGAGGGAGAGGGGGATGGAGGAGAGGATCAGACTGCTGGAAGAGAGGTTGAGGGGGATGGCATGTGACAGAGAACAACCCACTAGGGAGGTGGTCATCCCCACAGAGACGCCAGCAGAACAGCCCACCTCAGCACCGGACAAAAGTCTCGACACCACAGCAGAACAGTCCACACCAGACCCTGACCATAGAAACGACAACATCACAACAGAACAGACAAAAGAAAAACCCCAAGCCCAGCAGCTCTCACCCCCCCTGAGCACCCCCCCTGTCAGCCACCCTGATAGCCCTCCTGACAACCCCCCCAGACCCACTGAGGACAAACACAAGACACAGATTGTCCTTCTTATGGACTCAAATGGGAAATATATAGAAGAAAAAAAACTTTTTCCCAAACACAGTGTGTCTAAACTCTGGTGTCCAAACACCCAGCGCGCCCTAGACCTTCTGTCTGAGGACAAACTAGGCTCACCTAGCCACATAATAATACACACAGGCACAAACGACCTGAGAGCACAGCAGGAAAGGGTGGCCACAGCACTGAAGGGAGTGATTGAAAAAGCTTCTTCTACTTTCCCCAACGCACAAGTGGTTATCTCCACCCTGCTACCACGAAAAGACTTCCACCTTGCTACAATACAGCGGGTAAACGCAAGCATTTCCCGTGACTGTGCCTCAAAACCAAATGTTTTCCTGGCCCACCACTCCACCCTGGACTTGAACAGCCTCTATGACCAGGTCCACCTCTACAAGGCAGCAGTGCCCACCTTTGCCCGGACTCTAAAGGACATCGCTCTCAAACGCAGCCCCAACACTTCACACAGGAGCAACAGATCAATAGACACCCCACCCAGACCAGCGAGACACCCTCCAAGACCTTCAGGACCCCCCCCGGACCTCCACATAGAGGACCCACGCCAAGAGGACCTACATCCAGACCACAGCACCCCCAGACACACCCCCACCCCAACCAATCAACACCCCCCCACATCAACCATGCCCACACCCAATTTAGGCCCCCTCAGATCAGACCCATGCCACTCCTGCCCACCCCATGCACCCCACCCCCGCAAAGAGGGCATCAACATGGAAGTCACACATACGCCCAGGTAGTGAGCGGGCAAACAGGCCCAACCCCCACTCTTACACTCGCCCAAGCCAACGGCATGTACCAGATGCTCAGCAGGCTCTGCTCACACTTTACTGGCCTGAGGCCAAACCACACGGCCAACAACATTGGACACTTCATGGAACAAAAAGCCTTCACTATATCATCCTGGAATATCCAAGGCCTGAGGTCATCTGCCTTTGGCCTAAAGAGCAGGAACCCGGACTTCACCAAAGAAATCGGTAATGCAGACATTGTCATCCTGCAAGAAACCTGGTACAGAGGAGACGGACCCACTGGTTGCCCTCTAGGTTACAGAGAACTGGTAGTCCCATCCACCAAACTACCAGGTGTGAAACAGGGAAGGGACTCAGGGGGAATGCTAATTTGGTATAGAGCAGACCTAACTCACTCCATTAAATTAATCAAAACAGGAACATTTTACATTTGGCTAGAAATTCAAAAGGAAATTATCTTAACAGAGAAAAATGTCCTCCTGTGTGCTACCTATATCCCCCCACTAGAATCCCCATACTTTAATGAAGACAGCTTCTCCATCCTGAATGAGGAAATCAATCATTTCCAGGCCCAGGGAGGGACATGTATTAGTCTGTGGCGACCTAAATGCCAGAACTGGACAAGAACCTGACACCCTCAGCACACAGGGGGACAAACACCTACCTGGAGGTGACAGCATTCCCTCCCCCATATGCCCCCCTAGGCACAACTATGACAACATAACCAACAAAAACGGGTCACAACTCCTGCAGCTCTGTCGCACGCTGGGTATGTACATAGTCAATGGTAGGCTTCGAGGGGACTCCTATGGTAGGTTCACCTATAGCTCATCTCTTGGCAGTAGCACTGTAGACTACTTTATCACTGACCTCAACCCAGAGTCTCTCAGAGCGTTCACAGTCAGCCCACTGACACCCCTATCAGACCACAGCAAAATCACAGTCTACTTGAACAGAGCAATACTCAATCATGAGGCATCAAAGCCAAAGGAACTGAGTAACATTAAGAAATGCTATAGATGGAAGGAATGCAGTTTGGAAACCTACCAAAAAACAATTAGACAACAGCAAATTCAATCCCCTTTTAGACAACTTCCTGGGTAAAACGTTCCACTGCAATAGTGAAGGTGTAAACTTGGCAGTAGAAAATCTTAACAGTATATTTGACCTCTCCGCTTCCCTATCAAACCTAAAAATCTCAAATAGAAAACCGAAGAAAATGAACAACAATGACAAATGGTTTGATGACGAATGCAAAAATCTAAGAAAGAAATTGAGAAACCTGTCCAACCAAAAACATAGAGACCCGGAAAACCTGAGTCTACGCCTTCACTATGGTGAATCACTAAAACAATACAGAAATACACTACGGAAAAAGAAGGAACAGCACGTCAGAAATCAGCTCAATGTAATTGAACAATCCATAGACTCTAACCACTTCTGGGAAAATTGGAAAACACTAAACAAACAACAACACGAAGAACTATCTATCCAAAATGGAGATGTATGGGTAAACCACTTCTCCAATCTTTTTGGCTCTATAACAAAGAATAAAGAGCAAAAACATATACATGATCAAATACAAATCCTTGAATCAACTATTAAAGACTACCAGAACCCACTGGATTCTCCAATTACCTTGAACGAGTTACAGGACAAAATAAAAACCCTCCAACCCAAAAAGGCCTGTGGTGTTGATGGTATCCTTAATGAAATGATCAAATATACAGACAACAAATTCCAATTGGCTATACTAAAACTCTTTAACATCGTCCTTAGCTCTGGCATCTTCCCCAATATTTGGAACCAAGGACTGATCACCCCAATCCACAAAAGTGGAGACAAATTTGACCCCAATAACTACCGTGGAATATGCGTCAACAGTAACCTTGGGAAAATACTCTGCATTATCATTAACAGCAGACTCGTACATTTCCTCAATGAAAACAATGTACTGAGCAAATGTCAAATTGGCTTTTTACCAAATTACCGTACAACAGACCATGTATTCACCCTACACACCCTAATTGACAACCAAACAAACCAAAACAAAGGCAAAGTCTTCTCATGCTTTGTTGATTTCAAAAAAGCCTTCGACTCAATTTGGCATGAGGGTCTGCTATACAAATTGATGGAAAGTGGTGTTGGGGGAAAAACATACGACATTATAAAATCCATGTACACAAACAACAAGTGTGCGGTTAAAATTGGCAAAAAACACACACATTTCTTCACACAGGGTCGTGGGGTGAGACAGGGATGCAGCTTAAGCCCCACCCTCTTCAACATATATATCAACGAATTGGCGAGGGCATTAGAACAGTCTGCAGCACCTGGCCTCACCCTACTAGAATCCGAAGTCAAATGTCTACTGTTTGCTGATGATCTGGTGCTTCTGTCACCAACCAAGGAGGGCCTACAGCAGCACCTAGATCTTCTGCACAGATTCTGTCAGACCTGGGCCCTGACAGTAAATCTCAGTAAGACCAAAATAATGGTGTTCCAAAAAAGGTCCAGTCGCCAGGACCACAAATTCCATCTAGACACCGTTGCCCTAGAGCACACAAAAAACTATACATACCTCGGCCTAAACCTCAGCACCACAGGTAACTTCCACAAAGCTGTGAACGATCTGAGAGACAAGGCAAGAAGGGCATTCTATGCCATCAAAAGGAACATAAATTTCAACATACCAATTAGGATCTGGCTAAAAATACTTGAATCAGTCATAGAGCCCATTGCCCTTTATGGTTGTGAGGTCTGGGGTCCGCTCACCAACCAAGATTTCACAAAATGGGACAAACACCAAATTGAGACTCTGCATGCAGAATTCTGCAAAAATATCCTCCGTGTACAACGTAGAACACCAAATAATGCATGCAGAGCAGAATTAGGCCGATACCCACTAATTATCAAAATCCAGAAAAGAGCCGTTAAATTCTACAACCACCTAAAAGGAAGCGATTCCCAAACCTTCCATAACAAAGCCATCACCTACAGAGAGATGAACCTGGAGAAGAGTCCCCTAAGCAAGCTGGTCCTGAGGCTCTGTTCACAAACACAAACACACCCCACAGAGCCCCAGGACAGCAGCACAATTAGACCCAACCAAATCATGAGAAAACAAAAAGATAATTACTTGACACATTGGAAAGAATTAACAAAAAAACAGAGCAAACTAGAATGCTATTTGGCCCTAAACAGAGAGTACACAGTGGCAGAATACCTGACCACTGTGACTGACCCAAACTTAAGGAAAGCTTTGACTATGTACAGACTCAGTGAGCATAGCCTTGCTATTGAGAAAGGCCGCCGTAGGCAGACATGGCTCTCAAGAGAAGACAGGCTATGTGCACACTGCCCACAAAATGAGGTGGAAACTGAGCTGCACTTCCTAACCTCCTGCCCAATGTATGACCATATTAGAGACACATATTTCCCTCAGATTACACAGATCCACAAAGAATTTGAAACCAAATCCAATTATGATAAACTCCCATATCTACTGGGTGAAATTCCACAGTGTGCCATCACAGCAGCAAGATTTGTGACCTGTTGCCACAAGAAAAGGGCAACCAGTGAAGAACAAACACCATTGTAAATACAACCCATATTTATGTTTATTTATTTTAACTTGTGTGCTTTAACCATTTGTACATTGCTACAACACTGTATATATATATAATATGACACTTGTAATGTCTTTATTGCTTTGAAACTTCTGTATGTGTAATGTTTACTGTTAATTTGTATTGTTTATTTCACTTTTGTATATTATCTACCTCACTTGCTTTGGCAATGTTAACACATGTTTCCCATGCCAATAAAGCCCCTTGAATTGAATTGAATTGAATTGAGAGAGAGAGAGAGAGAGAGAGAGAGAGAGAGAGAGAGAGAGAGAGAGAGAGAGAGAGAGAGAGAGAGAGAGACAGAGAGAGAGAGAAAGAGAGAGAGACAGAGAGACAGAGAAAGACAGAGAGAGAGAGAGACAGACAGAGACACAGAGAGAGAGACATTATACCAGTACATATCTAGAGAGAGAGAGAGAGGAGTGTAGAAGACAGTGGGAGGGAGAGGGAGGAGTGTAGAAGACAGTGGGAGGAAGAGAGAGAGAGGGAGGAGTGTAGAAGACAGTGGGAGGAAGAGAGAGAGAGGGAGGAGTGTAGAAGACAGTGGGAGGAAGAGAGAGAGAGGGAGGAGTGTAGAAGACAGGGGGAGGAAGAGAGAGAGAGGGAGGAGTGTAGAAGACAGTGGGAGGAAGAGAGAGAGAGGGAGGAGTGTAGAAGACAGTGGGAGGAAGAGAGAGAGAGGGAGGAGTGTAGAAGACAGTGGGAGGAACAGAGAGAGAGAGGGAGGAGTGTAGAAGACAGTGGGAGGGAGAGGGAGGAGTGTAGAAGACAGTGGGAGGAACAGAGAGAGAGAGGGAGGAGTGTAGAAGACAGTGGGAGGGAGAGAGAGAGAGGGAGGAGTGTAGAAGACAGTGGGAGGAAGAGAGAGAGAGAGGGAGGAGTGTAGAAGACAGTGGGAGGGAGAGAGAGAGAGGGAGGAGTGTAGAAGACAGTGGGAGGAAGAGAGAGAGAGGGAGGAGTTTAGAAGACAGTGGGAGGAAGAGAGAGAGAGGGAGGAGTGTAGAAGACAGTGGGAGGAAGAGAGAGAGAGGGAGGAGTGTAGAAGACAGTGGGAGGAAGAGAGAGAGAGGGAGGAGTGTAGAAGACAGTGGGAGGAAGAGAGAGAGAGGGAGGAGTGTAGAAGACAGTGGGAGGAAGAGAGAGAGAGGGAGGAGTGTAGAAGACAGTGGGAGGAAGAGAGAGAGAGGGAGGAGTGTAGAAGACAGTGGGAGGAAGAGAGAGAGAGAGGGAGGAGTGTAGAAGACAGTGGGAGGAAGAGAGAGGGAGGGAGGAGTGTAGAAGACAGTGGGAGGAAGAGAGAGAGAGGGAGGAGTGTAGAATATATCGGCCCGAGTGTGTATGAGTGTATATCTGTGTGTTAAGGAGCAGAGAATCAGAGCAGGTGGTCAGTCCAGTTCAAGTGGTATCAGACCTCATGCTCTGATACAGTCTGACGGCTTGTAGATAGGAACTGTCTCTGAGCCTGTTGGTATCAGACCTCATGCTCTGATACAGTCTGACGGCTTGTAGATAGGAACTGTCTCTGAGCCTGTTGGTCTCAGACCTCATGCTCTGATACAGTCTGACGGCTTGTAGATAGGAACTGTCTCTGAGCCTGTTGGTATCAGACCTCCTGCTCTGATACAGTCTGACGGCTTGTAGATAGGAACTGTCTCTGAGCCTGTTGGTATCAGACCTCATGCTCTGATACAGTCTGACGGCTTGTAGATAGGAACTGTCTCTGAGCCTGTTGGTATCAGACCTCCTGCTCTGATACAGTCTGACGGCTTGTAGATAGGAACTGTCTCTGAGCCTGTTGGTATCAGACCTCATGCTCTGATACAGTCTGACGGCTTGTAGATAGGAACTGTCTCTGAGCCTGTTGTTATCAGACCTCATGCTCTGATACAGTCTGACGGCTTGTAGATAGGAACTGTCTCTGAGCCTGTTGGTATCAGACCTCATGCTCTAATACAGTCTGACGGCTTGTAGATAGGAACTGTCTCTGAGCCTGTTGTTATCAGACCTCATGCTCTGATACAGTCTGACGGCTTGTACATAGGAACTGTCTCTGAGCCTGTTGGTATCAGACCTCCTGCTCTGATACAGTCTGACGGCTTGTAGATAGGAACTGTCTCTGAGCCTGTTGTTATCAGACCTCATGCTCTGATACAGTCTGACGGCTTGTAGATAGGAACTGTCTCTGAGCCTGTTGGTATCAGACCTCATGCTCTGATACAGTCTGACGGCTTGTAGATAGGAACTGTCTCTGAGCCTGTTGTTATCAGACCTCATGCTCTGATACAGTCTGACGGCTTGTACATAGGAACTGTCTCTGAGCCTGTTGGTATCAGACCTCATGCTCTGATACAGTCTGACGGCTTGTAGATAGGAACTGTCTCTGAGCCTGTTGGTATCAGACCTCCTGCTCTGATACAGTCTGACGGCTTGTAGATAGAAACTGTCTCTGAGCCTGTTGGTATCAGACGTCCTGCTCTGATACAGTCTGACGGCTTGTAGATAGGAACTGTCTCTGAGCCTGTTGGTATCAGACCAGCGGCAGTATTTGGAGAGGACCTGGGGGTGGCATTTCTTCAGCCGCCTTAGGAAGTAGAGGCGCTGTTGCCACCGTGACGAAAGCGGTGGTGTTGCTGGGTAATCTCACGTACTCGTTGATGTGGACGCCGAGGAAGTTAAAACTGCAGACTCTCTCTACTGCAGTCCCGTTGATGTGGACGCAGAGGAACTTAAAACTGCAGACTCTCTCTACTGCAGTCCCGTTGATGTGGACGCAGAGGAACTTAAAACTGCAGACTCTCTCTACTGCAGTCCCGTTGATGTGGACGCCGAGGAACTTAAAACTGCAGACTCTCTCTACTGCAGTCCCGTTGATGTGGACGCCGAGGAAGTTAAAACTGCAGACTCTCTCTACTGCAGTCCCGTTGATGTGGACGCCGAGGAACTTAAAACTGCAGACTCTCTCTACTGCAGTCTCGTTGATGTGGACGCCGAGGAACTTAAAACTGCAGACTCTCTCTACTGCAGTCCCGTTGATGTGGACGCCGAGGAAGTTAAAACTACAGACTCTCTCTACTGCAGTCCCGTTGATGTGGACGCCGAGGAAGTTAAAACTACAGACGCTCTCTACTGCAGTCCCGTTGATGTGGACGCCGAGGAACTTAAAACTGCAGACTCTCTCTACTGCAGTCTCGTTGATGTGGACGCCGAGGAACTTAAAACTGCAGACTCTCTCTACTGCAGTCCCGTTGATGTGGACGCCGAGGAACTTAAAACTGCAGGCTCTCTCTACTGCAGTCTCGTTGATGTGGATCGGGCGGGTGTTCCCTCCTCTGCTTCCAGAAGTCAACAATCATCTCCTTTGTTTTGATGATGCTGAGGGAGAGGTGGTTGTCCTGGCACCAAAACGCCAGTTCACTTACCTCCTCCCTATAGGCTGAGTGGTCATTGTTGGTTGTCATGGAAACTTGATGATGGAGTTGGTGTTGTTCAAAGCCACACAGTTGTGGATGAACAGGGAGTACAGTAGAGGACTGAGGACACACCCTGGGGGAGAGAGAGAGAGACAGAGAGAGAGAGACAGAGAGACAGAGAGAGAGAGACAGAGAGAGAGGCAGACAGAGACAGAGAGAGAGAGAGAGACAGAGAGAGACAGAGAGAGAGAGAGAGAGAGAGAGAGAGAGAGAGAGAGAGAGAGAGAGAGAGAGAGAGAGAGAGAGAGACAGAGAGACAGAGAGACAGAGAGAGAGAGAGAGAGAGAGAGAGAGAGTAGAGAGAGAGAGAGAGAGAGAGAGAGAGAGAGAGAGAGAGAGAGAGACAGAGAGACAGAGAGACAGAGACATAGAGAGAGAGAGCTAGAGAGAGAGACAGAGAGACAGAGAGAGACAGAGAGACAGAGAGACAGAGAGAGAGAGAGAGAGACAGAGAGACAGAGACAAAGAGACAGAGAGACAGAGAGACAGAGACAGAGAGAGAGAGAGCTAGAGAGAGAGACAGAGAGAGAGAGAGACAGAGAGACAGAGAGAGAGAGACAGAGAGACAGAGAGAGAGAGAGAGACAGAGAGAGAGAGAGAGACAGAGAGAGAGAGAGACAGAGAGAGAGAGACAGAGAGACAGAAAGAGAGAGAGACAGAGAGAGAGAGAGAGAGAGAGATAGAGACACAGAGATAGAGACAGAGAGAGACAGAGAGAGACAGAGAGAGACAGAGAGAGAGAGAGAGAGAGAGAGAGAGAGAGAGAGAGAGAGAGAGAGAGAGAGAGAGAGAGAGAGAGAGAGAGAGAGAGAGAGAGAGAGAGAGAGAGAGAGAGAGAGAGAGAGAGAGAGAGAGACTTCAAACCCAAGAGCTGAGCCCAGAAACGAGCCCTCTCAGTCAGCTGGTGTTGGACCTCACCAACCAAGCTGACACCAGCACTGCTTCAAAAGAAAACATTCCAATAAACAAAATCATGAACCAATCAAAGGACTCAAATTTACAACAAAGACTAAATTGCTATCTGACCCTAAACAGAGAATATGAATTGTCTGATTATCTCTACTCTGTCAGAGATACGGAGCAGAGACAGATCCTTACCAAGTACAGGCTGAGTGACCAACAGGCTGATTATCTCTACTCTGTCAGAGATACGGAGCAGAGACAGATCCTTACCAAGTACAGGCTGAGTGACCAACAGGCTGATTATCTCTACTCTGTCAGAGATACGGAGCAGAGACAGATCCTTACCAAGTACAGGCTGAGTGACCAACAGGCTGATTATCTCTACTCTGTCAGAGATACGGAGCAGAGACAGATCCTTACCAAGTACAGGCTGAGTGACCAACAGGCTGATTATCTCTACTCTGTCAGAGATACGGAGCAGAGACAGATCCTTACCAGGTACAGGCTGAGTGACCAACAGGCTGATTATCTCTACTCTGTCAGAGATACGGGGCAGAGACAGATCCTTACCAAGTACAGGCTGAGTGACCGATTGTCAATAGAAACCAGCAGACATAAAAAGACATGGCTACCCAAAGAGGAGTGTGTATGTGGTCACTGCACGACAGGGGAGGTAGAAACAGAGATGCACTTCCTCCTTTACTGTGAGAAATATTCCTCACCAAGAGATTCATTATTCACAGGAATTACTACATTTATGCCAAATTTTAACTTATTCAACCAAGAGGAAAAACTTAAAATAGGCCATAGCCTGAGGGACACTGAATAATAACATCTGCATAGTAAGCAGTAACTTACTTATTATGACTGTTATTGTTATTACTGTTATTGTTATTACTATTATTATTGTTGTTTATCATTCCAAGTAGTAATGGTATGGGTGGTAATGGTAATGATAGCAGTTTAGTGATGGTGGTGGTGATAGTAGTGGTATGGGTGGTAATGGTAATGATAGCAGTTTAGTGATGGTGGTGGTAATGATGATAGTAGTTGTAGTACTGATGTAATGGTGAAGATGACCGTTATTTAGTTATAAGTTAGTTATAGTTTCATTTTCCATATTTTGATTTTTATATTTATTACATTTCTGCTATTGACTGTTACCATTTTATTGTTATTGTTTTTGTATTTAATTTTCTATTATTGTTTACTACCATTTTATATTATTAATTGTTATTATTTATAATTTTATTACAATGTATACTGTATACATTGTTGCTTTGGCAATATTGACACAATGTTTTTCATGCCAATAAAGCAGCTTGAATTTGAATTTGAGTTAGAGAGAGAGAGAGAGACGGAGAGAGAGAGAGATGGAGAGAGAGAGGGAGAGGGAGAGAGAGAGAGAGAGAGAGACAGACAGAGAGCGAGAGAGAGAGAGAGAGAGAGAGAGAGAGAGAGAGAGAGAGAGAGAGAGAGAGAGAGAGAGAGAGAGAGAGAGCAGACAGACAGAGAGCGAGAGAGAGAGAGAGAGAGACGGAGAGAGAGAGAGAGAGAGAGAGAGAGAGAGACAGACAGACAGAGAGAGAGAGAGAGAGAGAGAGAGAGAGAGAGAGAGAGAGAGAGAGAGAGAGAGAGAGAGAGAGAGAGAGAGAGAGAGAGAGAGAGACGGAGAGAGCGAGAGAGAGAGAGACAGAGAGAGAGCGAGAGAGAGAGAGAGAGAGAGAGAGAGAGAGAGAGAGAGAGAGAGAGAGAGAGAGAGAGAGAGAGAGAGAGAGAGAGAGAGAGAGAGACAGACAGAGAGCGAGAGAGAGAGAGAGAGAGAGAGAGAGAGAGAGAGAGAGAGAGAGAGAGAGAGAGAGAGAGAGAGAGAGAGAGAGAGAGAGAGAGAGACGGAGAGACAGAGAGAGACAGAGAGAGAGAGAGAGAGAGAGAGAGAGAGAGAGAGAGAGACGGAGAGAGACGGTATACAGACAACAAATTCCACATGGCTATACTAAAACTCTTTAACATCGTCCTTAGCTCTGGCATCTTCCCCAATATTTGGAACCAAGGACTGATCACCCCAATCCACAAAAGTGGAGACAAATTTGACCCCAATAACTACCGTGGAATATGCGTCAACAGTAACCTTGGGAAAATCCTCTGCATTATCATTAACAGCAGACTCGTACATTTCCTCAATGAAAACAATGTACTGAGCAAATGTCAAATTGGCTTTTTACCAAATTACCGTACAACAGACCATGTATTCACCCTACACACCCTAATTGACAACCAAACAAACCAAAACAAAGGCAAAGTCTTCTCATGCTTTGTTGATTTCAAAAAAGCCTTCGACTCAATTTGGCATGAGGGTCTGCTATACAAATTGATGGAAAGTGGTGTTGGGGGTAAAACATACGACATTATAAAATCCATGTACACAAACAACAAGTGTGCGGTTAAAATTGGCAAAAAACACACACATTTCTTCACACAGGGTCGTGGGGTGAGACAGGGATGCAGCTTAAGCCCCACCCTCTTCAACATATATATCAACGAATTGGCACGGGCACTAGAACAGTCTGCAGCACCCGGTCTCACCCTACTAGAATCCGAAGTCAAATGTCTACTGTTTGCTGATGATCTGGTGCTTCTGTCACCAACCAAGGAGGGCCTACAGCAGCACCTAGATCTTCTGCACAGATTCTGTCAGACCTGGGCCCTGACAGTAAATCTCAGTAACCCCAAAATAATGGTGTTCCAAAAAAGGTCCAGTCACCAGGACCACAAATTCCATCTAGACACCGTTGCCCTAGAGCACACAAAAAACTATACATACCTCGGCCTAAACATCAGCACCACAGGTAACTTGCACAAAGCTGTGAACGATCTGAGAGACAAGGCAAGAAGGGCCTTCTATGCCATCAAAAGGAACATAAATTTCAACATACCAATTAGGATCTGGCTAAAAATACTTGAATCAGTCATAGAGCCCATTGCCCTTTATGGTTGTGAGGTCTGGGGTCCGCTCACCAACCAAGATTTCACAAAATGGGACAAACACCAAATTGAGACTCTGCATGCAGAATTCTGCAAAAATATCCTCCGTGTACAACGTAGAACACCAAATAATGCATGCAGAGCAGAATTAGGCCGATACCCACTAATTATCAAAATCCAGAAAAGAGCCGTTAAATTCTACAACCACCTAAAAGGAAGCGATTCCCAAACCTTCCATAACAAAACCATCACCTACAGAGAGATGAACCTGGAGAAGAGTCCCCTAAGCAAGCTGGTCCTGAGGCTCTGTTCACAAACAGACCCCACAGAGCCCCAGGACAGAAACACAATTAGACCCAACCAAATCATGAGAAAACAAAAAGATAATTACTTGACACATTGGAAAGAATTAACAAAAAAACAGAGCAAACTAGAATGCTATTTGGCCCTAAACAGAGAGTACACAGTGGCAGAATACCTGACCACTGTGACTGACCCAAACTTAAGGAAAGCTTTGACTATGTACAGACTCAGTGAGCATAGCCTTGCTATTGAGAAAGGCCGCCGTAGGCAGACATGGCTCTCAAGAGAAGACAGGCTATGTGCACACTGCCCACAAAATCAGGTGGAAACTGAGCTGCACTTCCTAACCTCCTGCCCAATGTATGACCATATTAGAGAGACATATTTCCCTCAGATTACACAGATCCACAAAGAATTTGAAAACAAATCCAATTTTGATAAACTCCCATATCTACTGGGAGAAATTCCACAGTGTGCCATCACAGCAGCAAGATTTGTGACCTGTTGCCACAAGAAAAGGGCAACCAGTGAAGAACAAACACCATTGTAAATACAACCCATATTTATGCTTATTTATTTTAACTTGTGTGCTTTAACCATTTGTACATTGTTACAACACTGTATATATATTATATAACATTTGTAATGTCTTTATTGTTTTGAAACTTCTGTATGTGTAATGTTTACTGTTAATTTGTATTGTTTATTTCACTTTTGTATAATATCTACCTCACTTGCTTTGGCAATGTTAACACATGTTTCCCATGCCAATAAAGCCCCTTGAATTGAATTGAATTGAATTGAGAGAGACAGAGAGTGAGAGAGAGAGAGACGAGAGAGAGAGAGAGAGAGAGAGAGAGAGAGAGAGAGAGAGAGAGAGAGAGAGAGAGAGAGAGAGAGAGACACACAGAGAGAGAGAGAGAGAGAGATGTGCCATGGAGCTGCTTGACAAGAACCATCTCGGGTCGCCAAGCCACATAATCATACATACCGGAAGCAACGACCTGCGTGCTCAGCAGGAGAGGGTGGCGACTTCACTACGGGGAGTGATTGAGAAGGCCTCCGCAATCTTCCCCAACTCAAGAATCATAGTGTCAACCCTTCTACAGAGGAGGGACTTCCACCCTGCCACAATCCAAAGAATAAACGCCAGCCTATCCCGGGACTGTGCCCTGCGACCCAATGTACACCTGGCCCACCATCCCACCCTCGATCTGGACTGTCTCTATGACCATGTTCACCTGTACAGGGAGACAGTCCCCATCCTTGCCAAGACTCTCAAGGACGTCGCTTTAAACCGCAGCCCGAACTCTCCACCCAGGAACAGCGGAGCAATCTCCACCCCGCCGAGATCACCGAGACAACATCCCGGACCAGCACCCTGGACCCCCCAGCCACGACCACAGCACCACCAACCTCAATGCCCACCACAGCCAGCGCAGCACAGACCACCCCAGCCCAGCTTCAGAGCCACCCAGATGAGGCCTACCACCCCCCTCCTCCCCACCGCAGACCCACACCTGGAGGAGCCACAGCCCAGCAGGCAGAGCTACGCACAGGCTGTGAGAGGAGCAACTGGCCCAGCCCCCACCAACCAAATGAGTGACATTAAACAAATGCTGAGTCTACTATGCTCACATGTGATGGGCCGAGGGTCATGGTAAGATGAGCACAAGAACTCCACCATTCTCACACTACATCCACCCAAGTGGCATGACACAAATTCTATCTAAATGATAAACAAATCACATTTGCAAAATAAGAGTTTACTTTAATTGAAAAATCCTATTTTAATGGTTCTTCTTGGATTGTGAGTGTTTGTCTCATTTTGAAAGGTAAAGAAAAGAGAAAAAAAAAAAGTTATGAAGTCTTTTTACGTTGCATGTTGGAATATACAAGGATTGAAGTCCTCTGCTTTTGGGCTAAAGAGCAGAAACCCAGACTTCCTGAAAGAAATTGATGATGTTGATATTTTAGTACTACAGGAAACATGGTGCAGAGGTGATGTTTCCACTGGCTGTCCACTAGGTTATAGGGAGATAATCATACCATCCACTAAATTAAAAGGAATCAAACAGGGCAGAGACTCAGGGGGAATGCTAATATGGTATAAATCTGAACTAATTCATTCAATCGAATTGATCAAAACAGGAGAATTCTTTATCTGGTTAAAAATCAACAAGGAAGCTATCTTGACAGATAAAAATGTCTTCCTCTGTGCCACATACATTCCCCCCTCAGAGTCACCCTACTTCAACGAAGAGAGCTTCTCCATTCTAGAGGGAGAGATTAGTCACTTTCAGGCCCAAGGCAACGTACTGGTCTGTGGAGACCTGAATGCTAGAATAGCAGAAGAACAAGACACTATTAACAGTCATGGGGATAAACACCTACCAGGAAGCAATAACCTTTCCCTCCCCACATACCCCCACAGAAACAACTATGACAAAGTGAAAAACAAAAATGGATTACAGCTCCTGAGGCTCTGTCGAACACTGGGTCTGTACATAGTCAATGGCAGGCTGAGAGGAGACTCTTTTGGTAGGTACACCTACAGCTTATCCCTTGGCAGCAGCACTGTAGACTACTTCCTCACCGACCTAAACCCAGAGTCTCTCAGAGCCTTCACAGTCAGCCCACTAACACCTCTCTCAGACCACAGTAAAATCACAGTGTATCTGAGAAGAGCAGAACCCAACCATGAAGCATCATGGCCCAATAAATTACATGGTACTAAACAAGCCTATAGATGGAGTGCAAACAGTACAGACATCTACCAAAAAGCAATTAGTAGCCAAAAAATACAATCTCTCCTGGACAACTTTTTAGCCTTAACATTCTCCTTCAGCAATGAAGGTGTAAATTTGGCCGTTAGGAACATAAACTTTATATTTGACAAATTAGCCTCCTTGGCTAATCTAAAGAAGCATAAGAGCAAACCAAAAATAACAGATAATGAAAAATGGTTTGATAATGATTGCAAAAATCTAAGAAAGTCATTGAGAAATATATCTAATCAAAAACACAGAGAACCAGACAACAAAAATATACGCCTTCAATATGGGGAAACACTGAAGCAATACAAACGCACCCTAAGAACAAAAAAGGAACAGCACATTAGAAATCAGCTGGATGGAATTGAGGAATCCATAGAATCAAACCACTTCTGGGAGAATTGGAATAAATTAAACAAACCTCATCATGAGGAGTTGGCTATCCAAAATGGGGATATGTGGAGAAATCACTTTGCAAACCTCTACAGCAATATAACAAAGAGCCCAGAACAAAAAGATATACAAGATAAATTACAAATCCTTGAATTAGCAGTCAAAGACTATCAGAATCCTGTGGATACCCAAATTACAGAAGAAGAATTATTGGAAAAAATATGCAATCTCCAACCCAAAAAGGCCTGTGGTGCTGATGGGATTTTAAATGAAATGATCAAATATACAGACCACAAATTCAAATTGGCTATACTCAAACTCTTCAACATTATCCTCACTGCAGGTATTTTCCCCGATATTTGGAACCAGGGATTGATCACACCAATCTATAAAAATGGAGACAAATTTGACCCAAATAATTACAGAGGAATATGCGTTAACAGCAACTTGGGGAAAATTCTCTGCAGTATTATAAATAGCAGACTACATCATTTCCTTGACGAACACAACGTCCTGAGCAGAAGCCAGATTGGATTTCTAAAAAATTATCGTACAACAGACCACATTTACACCCTCCACACTCTAATTGATAAACAAGTTAACCAAAACAAAGGCAAAATCTACTCGTGTTTTGTAGATTTCAAGAAAGCATTTGATTCAATTTGGCACGAAGGTATTTTTTATAAACTAATAGAAAGTGGTATTGGAGGGAAAACATATGATTTTATTAAATCAATGTACACTAAAAACAAATGTGCGGTTAAAATTGGCAACAAGCAAACAGACTTCTTCTCTCAGGGGCGGGGAGTGAAACAGGGCTGCCCAATAAGTCCAACATTATTTAACATCTACATTAATGAATTGGCAAAAACATTAGAAGAATCGGCAGCACCTGGTATCACCCTACACAACACTGAAATCAAGTGTCTGCTGTACGGTGCTGGTGCTGCTGTCTCCCACTAAAGAGGGGTTACAGCAACACCTAGATCATCTTCACAGGTTCTGTCAGACTTGGGCTCTGACTGTTAACCTAAAAAAAACAAATATAATGATATTCCAAAAAAGGTCCGGAAATAAGGATGACAAATATAAATTCTATTTGGACACAGTTCTATTAGAACACACCAAAAACTACACATATCTAGGACTAAATATCAGCAACACAGGTAGCTTTCACATGGCTGTGAATGAGCTGAGAGACAAAGCAAGAAGAGCATTCTATGCCATTAAAAGGAACATCAAAATTGAAATTCCAATTAGAATCTGGCTCAAAATTTTTCAATCAGTTATAGAACCAATTGCTCTATATGGTAGTGAAGTATGGGGTCCGCTGTCTAATAATGAATTTACTAAATGGGACAAACATCCAATTGAAGTATTGCATGCAGAGTTTTGCAAGACTGTATTGCAAGTACAAAGAAAAACTCCAAATAACGCATGTAGGGCAGAATTGGGCCAATATCCCCTCCTCATTCGAATAGAAAAAAGAGCCATCAAATTTTACAACCATCTAAAAACAAGTGACCCTAAAACATTCCATCACACAGCTCTACAATGTCAAGAGATGAAACCAGAGAAGAGTCCCCTCAGCCAGCTGGTTCTGAGGCTCAGTTCACCAACCCAAACCAACCCCATAGAGCCTCGGGACAGCCCTCAGAAAATCTGGCCCAACCAAATCATCACAAAACAAAAAGAAAAATATCTAACCTATTGGAAAGACACCACAAAAAATCAAAGTAAACTTCAATGCTATTTGGCTCTAAACAGACAGTACATGGTGGCAGACTATCTGACCACTGTGACTGATAGAAAACTGAGGAAAACATTGACTAGGTACAGACTCAGTGAGCACAGTCTGGCTATAGAGACCGGTCGTCACAGACAAACCTGGCTGCCCAGGGAGGACAGGCTGTGCTCACTCTGCTCCAGGGGAGAGGTAGAGACAGAAGTGCATTTCCTACTACACTGTGACAAATACTCAGACCTAAGAGCATATTTCTTTCCCAAAATTATAATTCAATACAAAGAATTTGAAACTATAAAAGATGAAGAAAAATTCAAATATTTATTGGGTGAAAAGCCAAAATGTGCAGTTTTGGCAGCCAAATATGTGTCCTCCTGCCACAGCCTGAGGGACAGCCAGTGAAAAATGCAAAGTAATGTTGATAATATTTCCCATTTAGCTTAGTTTTGTTTTGTCTTTCGTACCAGGTCATGTGTCTTCTCAGTCATGTTGACACTGGTCTACTACTGTTGCTTTAATGTATTGTTGT